>NW_026376069.1:0-262 GCF_001194135.2 Octopus bimaculoides | reverse complement strand
ACACCACAACTGATGCTTCTAATGTTCAGCTTTTCTCTCAAAATACCCACACTCTGTCGGGTATTCACACTGACATTACACATAACAGTCAAAACTCTTATCCAAATCGCCAAAATACACTGATGATAACTAAAAATCAGTTGTGGTGCAAACTTCAAAATGATAGGTTGGGGGTCTCCATCATGGAAATGCATGCTGAAGAAGCAAAGGCAATTTTTGCCAGTGCAGAAACCGGTCCACGTGAATCCAAATACTTAAATGT
>NW_026376068.1:0-204 GCF_001194135.2 Octopus bimaculoides | reverse complement strand
TTTCTCTTGAATAGCCGTGTTGAGTCATTCCATCTGTTGAACATAGAGTTTCGTGTCGACCGTTTGGTTCCATTCAAGCAATTTATAATGGATAATCCCTTCCCAGTCTCACCATACACACAACATTGTTCTATGCGGATGAAGATCTTGTTTCACAAGCTGTGTCGCTTGTTTACCGAGGCTAAGCCATTCCTCACACTGCTT
>NW_026376067.1:0-662 GCF_001194135.2 Octopus bimaculoides | reverse complement strand
TGCCTAAACTTAAGTACCATATTCACCTTGAATCTAAATTTTATATATATTTATATATCATTTATCATTTATCTTTTACTTATTTCAGTCATTAGACAGTAGCCATGCTGGGAAACTGCCTTGAAGAATTTTTAGTCAAATGAATTGACCTCAAATTTTTTTAAGCTTGGTACTTATTCTATCAATCTTTTTTGCCAAACTGCAAAGTTACAGGGACATAAACACATCAACACATTGTTATTTCAATTGGGTCATGCCCTTCCAATTGCTATAGATCCTTAAGCCATCTTACAGCTGTGCCTGTCACCTGTATGGTGAGGAATCCTACATTGGGGAGTAGTAACAACTAGGCTAGGGTAGCTGACTGATTATCATGATCATTCGTCTTTTGCTTTCCTGTAGCTTTGCTCTCTTTCACAAACCCAGTGAACATACATATAACGATGATGATCATGATGATGATGATATATTTATATACATATATATATATACATATATATATATATATATATAGATAGATAGATAGATGTATATACATACATACATACATATATATATATATATATATATATATATACATGCATATATGTATATATACATATATATACCGATATATATATATATATATGTATATATACATATATATACCGATATATATACAG
>NW_026376066.1:0-325 GCF_001194135.2 Octopus bimaculoides | reverse complement strand
TATATATATATATATACATATATATATATATATGTATGTGTGTATGTATGAATATGTAATGTATATGTAGAAATATGTATTTGCACATATACGTTTATATACAGACGTATATATATATATAAACATATATATATATACATACACGCACACATATATATGTATGTTTATTTGTATATATATGTATATATGTATATATGCATATATATGTATATATACCTATATATACATATATATACATCTATATATATATATGTATGTGTATGTATGTGTGCGTGTTCGTGCGAGAGAGAAAGTGAGAGAGAGAGAGACAGAGAGAGAGAGAGAG
>NW_026376065.1:0-389 GCF_001194135.2 Octopus bimaculoides | reverse complement strand
TTATGTATAAAATATACATACATACAAATATACATGAAAATATATATATGAATACAGAAATATCCCCATATGATTTGTTTTTTTTTATTTGATTTGATCCAGTTTCAGCTCATGAGCTGTGGCCATAATTTTACTTCACTAATTCTTTTTAGAAATTGACACTTGGTGCATGAGGGAGTTTGATGCCACTGCCCTCATCTGCACTTCCTGCTGTGAAGTTGGTTCATCTGAGACACTTGACAGTAAGAGGTCCAGTTTCATTTTGAAATCACCTTCATCCACCCCATGTAGGTCTCTCAAGTCCTTCAGGAGGATATTGAGGAGCCCAGGCTGTTGCAATATCTTGTTCTATATCTTGATGGCAAATTTGGAGTCCTTGGCACTATGCA
>NW_026376064.1:0-720 GCF_001194135.2 Octopus bimaculoides | reverse complement strand
ATGCATTAAGTCTTCATACCTATGGAATAAAGTACTGAAATTCTCCTTCAATACTAACGTGCCAGCTTCATTACATGGGGACCAGTGTGCAAAACAGTTTTCAACCTTCCTCCTCCATTTAGGAAATGGGAAATTACCACTTGATGGTAATAATATCAGTTCGGCTCATATTGCTATCATGATGAATTCCCCAGCTCATTTGAAGAACAGGGTATTGCCAGATTAAACTAATAATTATAATTCACATAAATGGTTGTGTAAAAGTGCAATTCTTAATCCCAAAAAATGAGACAGTAGCAAGAATTAACCTTGAATTAATGAATAAGATTCCAACAACAGTCATTAAGAAGTACAAATCAGTTGATTCAGTTCTTGATGAAAATCAGGCTGTTCATTACCCAACAGAGTTCCACAATTCTCTTGAGCCACCTGGAATTCCTCCACATAAACTTTTTCTGAAGGTAGGAGTCCCAATAATGCTTCTAAGAAATTTAGATCTTCCTAAATTATGCAATGAGACAAGGTTGATTGTGAAGACATTTTCACCTAATGTGACAAAAGCTACCACCATCACTGGATGTGCCTCTGGGGAAGAGGTTTTCATTCCAAGAATTCCAATCAAACCAACAGACATGCGCTTTGAGTTCAAACGAACACAATTCTCAGTGCAACTTTCCTTTGCAATGTCTATTAATACAGCTCAAGGTCAGTCTTTGAAAT
>NW_026376063.1:0-1896 GCF_001194135.2 Octopus bimaculoides | reverse complement strand
TGAAACATATTGACACTGCATACAATATCAGTTAAGAAAACCGTTACATAGTAAAGTAAGTAAGTAAGTGGTGTTGTTAAATTAGGATATTAACCTAGGATGTTAAGTAGCGAACGAGTAAGGGACGCTATAAATTTCAATAAAAACCGTTGGACTTTTGAAAGTAAATAAAACGAAGAAAGAAAATAAACTGCTATATATTATATTAAAAAATATATTTATAAATTAATGGTCAAAGAGAGGTAAATCTAGTAAATAATATTTATGTAAAATATAATCTACTCAAATGTACATAATCATATCAAATAATTATATTTCATTTTAAGTTTAGGACATTATTTTAAGGTTATGTAAACAAGATAAATTAGAGAATATAAATTATAAATAATAATAAGTAAAATAAATTAGGTTACATTCAGATTGCAGCTATCAAAGTTTAAGAAAAATTATAATAAATTAACTTAGTAATGGGTTTCAATACAATATTAAAAACAATATCAAAAGAAGGAACGGATTTAATCGATAAAGTAAAAAGCAAACAACTATCACGATGTAATCGTTACTATCTCACATATAAATATAAATGAAAAATTAAGTAACTATTATGATGTAAAGTAGGTAGATGAAAATGACACCATTATATCAAATAATTCATTAGATACTTGAGAAAAAAAACCAACTCACTTAAAAAATTTTTTATCTGTAATATACTATAATAAAAATAAAGTTAAAGTTAACATAAAAAATTTTTTTTTCCATTGTCAAAGAGAGGTAAATCTGGCAAAATAATATATATTTTTAGAATCTAAATAAATCAGTCAATGTTATTAATCCTATCATATCGTTATATTGATTTTTAAATTAAAATATTTTTGAGACAAATAAAGGATATGCAATCAAGATAAATAAGAGATTATAAATTACAAATTACAAAGTTACTAAATTACTAAATTAGGTTACACTCAAATAGCAACCACTGAAATCTTAAATATACATTAACTTAGTAATAAGATTAAATAAAAGAGGGGATTAAAATGATAAAGCAAGCAGTCATCCAAAATTTTTATGTCATCTATACAAAAATTACATAGAAATATAAGAGAAACTTCAATAAAGTAGGAACCAAACTTACTATTGTACATATATGGAAAGGTTATATGAAATTAAAGCTAAACAAATTTAATATAATATCCCGGTATGTAGTTAAAGCTAAACCAAGTTAAAATAATATCCTAGTATGAAGTTAACTAACCTCTCCAAAATAGATTAAAGAAATAAAAACGTATGTTTATTCATATGTTGACATCTGAAAGCTCTATATGTGATTTTGTTAACTAGGTCACCCTTGGAAAAAAGTATGAAATACAATTCTAAATTACAGAGGGAACAAAAATCTTTGCCCTTGTTGTAAGGAAACAACCTTCCTATAATTGACCATTCTAAAGAATACTCCTTATTTTGGTCTTTAAGTTGCCAAATTAAACTACTAAGCGCCGTGCTATTTTGTTTCTTTCTATCTCTAAATGTTGAATAATGATTCAATATTCTTTTCGAGATTTCAAGCGAAGACGAACCAATATAAATCCTAATTTCATTTTTGGTTAATACATTACACTTGTATACAGCATTTTTAGTTTTAGCATTTACACTTAGGAATTTAATTCTATTAGGATTAAGTTCAGATATTACTATTTTGTTGTTATTATTAATATTGGTACTATTATTTTTTGATGACTTTTAGATTATGTATAATTGTGTCACCTGGAAAATTCAGATTATTACCTATATTTATATTACTAGAATCTTCAATAAAATTAGAGCTTAATAATTTCAAGTTATGGGCGGCGATAATTTGTGTTAAATTCTTGGTATTAGAAAAGCCAAATCTTACCTTAT
>NW_026376061.1:865-1127 GCF_001194135.2 Octopus bimaculoides | reverse complement strand
CGTTAGTTCGTACTTTCGTTCGGTAGTTCGTTCGTATGGTCGTTTATTCGTACGTATATACGTACGGACATACGTAGGTTCGTTCGTACGTATGATCGTTCGCTGTTTCATTCGTTCGTTCGATCCTTCGTACTTTCGTTTGTTCGTTCGTACGTTCATTCGTTTGTTCGTACGTACGCTCGTTCGTTCGTTCATGCGTACGTACGTTCGTACGTTCCTACGTACGATCGGAAGTTCGTCCATTCGTACGTACGGACGTATG
>NW_026376061.1:307-755 GCF_001194135.2 Octopus bimaculoides | reverse complement strand
TCTTTCGTTCGTTCGTACGTACCATCGTTCCTTCGTACGGTCGATCTTTGGTACGTACGTACCTTCGTTGTTTCGCTCGTTCTTTCACACGTACGTTTGTTCATTCGATCATTCGTTCTTACGTACGTACGTTCTTTCGTTATTTTCTGCCTACGTAATACGAACGTACGTTCGTTCGTACGTACGTACGTAAGTTCGTACGTACTTACGTTCGTTCGTAAGTACGTACATACGTTCGTTCGGTCTTACGTACGTACGTTCATCCGTGTTCGATCGTTCGTACGTACGTACATTCGTCCTTTCGATCGTTTTTTCGTACGTACGTACGTATGTACGAACGTTCGTTCGTTAGTTCGTACGTACGTTCTTTCGTTCGTAAGTATGTACGTCCATTCGTTCGTACGTTCGTTAGTACTTACGTTCGTTCGTTAGTTCTTTCGTACATTCG
>NW_026376061.1:0-297 GCF_001194135.2 Octopus bimaculoides | reverse complement strand
TACGTACGTTCGTCAGTTCCTTTGGTCGTTTATTCGTACGTATGTACGTAGGGACATGCGTACGTTCGTTCGTTGCTTCAATTCGTCCATTACTTCGTTCGTTCGAACGTACGTACATGCTTTCGTACGTTTGATCTTACGTAGGTACGTTCGTTCGATCGGTCGTACGTACGTACATTCGTTTCACTCGTTCGTTCGATCTTTTTCTCGTTCGTTCGTTATTTCGTTTGTACGTACGTTCATTCGTTTGTTCATTCATTCGGTCTTACGTACATACGGTCATTCGTTCGTTCGTAC
>NW_026376060.1:0-1621 GCF_001194135.2 Octopus bimaculoides | reverse complement strand
ATATATATATATATATGTATATATATATATATTCATAAATATATATATATATGTATATATGAATCTGACAAATCAGACTGGAGCCTGGTGTTGCCATCCGGTTTCACCAGTCCTCAGTCAAATCGTCCAACCCATGCTAGCATGGAAAGCGGACGTTAAACGATGATGATGATGATGATGATGAATATATATATATACATATATATATATATATTTAGTTTTATTTTAAATTTATTCTTACTTTTTTACATGAATATCTGTGTATGTCTTTTTATTGTATTGTATTGTTCTTAACCACCAACTTAACACTACACACTGAATCGTGGCAAGGTATGGAAGGTTTTCGGAGGACCAGAGAGATTATGTCTGGGTGGAGAATGATACGAGGTATAGTACTATACAGAATACCGAAAGGATCTTCACCCCTTACATCACACCTTTCTTCCTACTTCAACGCCGAGGTGGTATAATTTCCAGGGAGAGAAATAATTTTGCGGCTGAGGATAGCTTTACATTGTAAATTATACACATATTATATTATACACATATAAAGCTTGAAACACGTGTACCGCGGAATCCTTTGTAGTTTTGTTGTTATTTTTGGGATTTACAATTTATTCTTTTACCGCAACCACTAGCTGGAATATACAGGTGCTTACAATTGTCAAGTATTACCTCTAAATTTCAATTTACCTACGTGATTCACGTTGTCCATCTGACTGGTATTTACATGCCCACGTCAACTTTTAATACTTGACAAATGAACAATGATACAAAGGATTCACACCAATTTCTCTCCCAAGGACATACCACTACACACGGACGACACCTACATGACGGCCCTTATCCACAGGACCACGGATTTCCTGAGGTGAATTAGATGGGCCGCATATCACTTTGACAATAAAAATAAAAACAAACCAAGCACCAACCAGGAGGATATCATGAACAAGAAAATATTTAAAAGTAGAAGAAACCCACCACCGAACTCCGAACTAGAAAGCTTCGAAAAGGATATCCTCGAATTTATAGGAAAAATCAAACTAAAAAAAACACAGTACTGTTAGCAACAACCACCTGGACGAACTAAAACAGTTTTTAAAATCCATAAAAAATGAAGATAATTTAATCATACCAGCAGACAAAACAGGTAACTGGTATAAACTGGACTTTAATACATACAAATCGCTAATAGTTAAGGAACTCCATAAAAAATACAAGGTAACGTCATCAGATAACCTAATAGAAATCAACAACAAAATAAAGGAAGTCACGTCCAAGCTAAATTTACTAGAAAGGACGGAGCCACTCATCCCCCAGGAACCATGGATTACTATTAAGGACCATAAGACAGGATTCCCAGAGAAATTACAAGTGAGGCTTATATGCCCTACTAAATCAGACATAGGCAGACTAAGTAAAACTATCCTAGACGGAGTAATTCCACGAATTAAACCTCACATCCCACTCAACATATGGGTCAATACTGAGGACGTTTTGATTTGGTTCAACTCTATCCAATGTAAGAGAGACTTTTCGTTTATACAATTCTATATATCTAATTATTATGTTAGTATTTCACCTATCCTATTAAATAAGTCCCTAATTTATGCCCGCGACC
>NW_026376059.1:250-717 GCF_001194135.2 Octopus bimaculoides | reverse complement strand
TAATATACGTATATACTGATTTTCACGTCGTTGAATTTTTAATTTCTAAATTAGTAGAGGTGAGGGTAGTGGTAGTAGTGATAGTTGGACCTCAGATTCCTGTGCTGTCAGAATAGTAGTTCTTGTAAACATGTCAGAATAGTAGTACTTGTAAATATGTAAACATATCTTTTATTGGAACAGCACACTGTTGCAATAAAAGGTATGTTTACATATTTGGCTAGTCAGGGATACGTTTCATACAAAATTTATTATATTAAGGTTTTTAAGCTTTCTTGAGATGTTCGTTTGTCTATTCAGTTGGAGAATACAGTAGTGTTTTTGAAATGAAAGGGAGGTTTACATTTTCCAATACTCAGGAAGAAAGCAAGGAATTGGTATTCACAGAAGTTGTAGATATTAAAGTTTTTTATACTGATCGTGTGTGTTCGAAAGCTGTAGGTATGTAAGTTTCCTAACTTATTTTG
>NW_026376059.1:0-240 GCF_001194135.2 Octopus bimaculoides | reverse complement strand
CTTTCGGAAAAATAAGAAGAGGAAGAGATGTTCACCTTGTTGAAATTTTGAATTTCTGAAGTTCTTATTCTTTTGGAATTTTTCTTTCTCTTTTTTAACGTTTCGCTGTGGTTTACGGTTTTTGTAGTTGTGCAGCTACTTCCCTCCTTATTTTTAAAATGTTCACACAAAATTGGAGATATTAAAGTTTCTACATTTTTTTCAGATGTTCGTTTGTATGTCCGTTCATAGGAGACAAGT
>NW_026376058.1:0-326 GCF_001194135.2 Octopus bimaculoides | reverse complement strand
ACAACAGACGAAGACAGGTGGTGTTGAAAGCAAATAGATGTATTAGTATAGCGTTTGGGAATTGAGAAAGTCTTTAACGTTTTGAGCCTACGCTCTTCTACTGAAAGGAACACAGAAAGAAACAAGGAGAGAAAAAATGTGTATAGTGGTCAGTGATCTATCATGCCGAATGCCGGACAGAAGGGTCACGAATATATATATGTATATATATGGAGCAGAAATATAACAAAAGCTGTTACTCTGAGTTTCATGTGAAAATCTGAGTAACAGAAACGTGAACGTGAAACTCTGAATAACAGCTTTTGTTATATTTCTGCTGCTTTTAA
>NW_026376057.1:0-267 GCF_001194135.2 Octopus bimaculoides | reverse complement strand
TTATGTATACATATTTGCTTATATAAGTATATTTGTATTTATATATATATGTGTGTGTGTGTGTGTGTGTGTGTGCGTGTATATCTATATGTGTATTTAATTATGTATATCTGTATATGTATATATAAATACATGTCGATGTAGATATATATATGTATGTATATGCATATGTATATATATATGTGTGTGTGTATATATATATATAAATATATACATGTATTTTAATATATATTTATATATATATACATACACACACACACACACACA
>NW_026376056.1:0-596 GCF_001194135.2 Octopus bimaculoides | reverse complement strand
TATATATATATATAAATATAAATATATATCGACATATATATATACAGACACAAAATTTGCTTTATTTTATATCATATTTCACAAAGCACGTTATCTGTGAAGTCTTACCTTTTTTGCACGTAGATAATCGTGAAGAAGTTCAGGTTCAAACAACACACTAAACTATAAATCAACATACGGTCATACAAAGATCCTTTATAGTTATATTTTTCGAAGAATCTACTTAAGAGTCCATTAAAAGAATGGCTTACACCAGCATAAATTAACATAATCATATGGAAACATAATTATGCGGAAAACAACAATCAGAAACAATTCTAGTTGTATGTTGGTATAAAAAAAAGTATACACATATGCATGTATATACACACGTAGATATATATACATTTATACTTATACAGGTGCATACATATAAATACATAACCACACGTACTTATATCTATATAGAGGCATATACACAAATGCATATATGAATATATGCATATATATGTGTTTATACATATATGCGTATAGACGTATACATTTACATATGAACACACGCACGCACGGACTTATATATGTACATGCATATGCATATGTATATATATGAATATATA
>NW_026376055.1:0-244 GCF_001194135.2 Octopus bimaculoides | reverse complement strand
ATATATGTATATTCTAACTGATTGATTTTGCTAGACAATCAATAACTTACCTTTACTTATCTCGGCGGTATCGATAACAATCGATTATCTGGATCGATATTGTGAATTTACACCACAAGGACTGGAGGGCGCGTCACTTTAACCAAAGCTCCAATACATGTAGACATTCACACCACGCGCCATACTTCAACATGCCTTCCAGGCACGCGCACATACATACGTATATCGTTTTTCTTTCACACTT
>NW_026376054.1:0-202 GCF_001194135.2 Octopus bimaculoides | reverse complement strand
TGATGATGATGATGATGATGATGATGATGACGAAGACGACGATGATGATGGTGATGATGATGATGATGATGACCATGACCATGACGATGGTGATGATGATAACAATGACGACGACGACGACGACGACGATGATGTTAATGATGATGATGACAATTGTGATGAGGATGATGATGGTTTTGTTTATGATAATTATGACGACGAT
>NW_026376053.1:0-394 GCF_001194135.2 Octopus bimaculoides | reverse complement strand
AATAATAATAATAATAATAATAATAATAATAATAATAGGTTCAAATTTTGACATAAGGCCAGGTGAATTTGATTACGTTGGCCAACCCTGCCCTGCACCTGAGTGGTACTTTTGTTTTATTAATCCCGAAAGGATGAAAGGCGAAGTCGGCCATGGTAGGATTTGAACTCAGAACGCTGGGGAAAAAAATAATGCAAGGCATTTCGTCCTCCCCTGCCCACAGTCCACCTTTCAACAACAAGAGCCAAACAAGAACCTACCTGAATTTGCCACGGCCAGTGTTTATGAAGTCTTTTTCGGCACCGCCAAATAACTGCATCAATATTCCCTTTTTGATGTCTTCGTTTTCATAAATACTTGGAGCTGAATAATAATAATAATAATAATAATAATA
>NW_026376052.1:0-598 GCF_001194135.2 Octopus bimaculoides | reverse complement strand
ATAACTTATAGACATTGACATCAAAGCATGTTGCATCATATTCATATAGCTGATGGATGGAAAGCTAGGAATACAGTGATTTCATATTTGGTATTTATATTGAGAGTTTAGCATTTTAACCCCACTAAAATAGTTAAAACTACATATGCTTTTTTCTTTTATCTTTTATTTGCTTCATTCATTAAATTCTTACCATGCAGTCAGTATATCTTCCTGAAATGAAATATATTTTTGTATGTATATATAAATATGTGTGTGTGTGTCTGTATACACATGTATGTGTAGATACATATGTACATATATATATATATCTACCGGAGTAAGCACATAAATGTGCAACAAGGTGGAAAAAAGAGTACTGAAATACCAGAGGTAGAGTAATATGCTTTATTTAAAAGCAACAGAAATATAACAAAAGACTGTTACTTGGAGTTTCACGTTCCCATTCATCGGACAGTTTTGTTAGAAATGGGAAAGGAATGACAATACAATCAAAATTAATATTAAATTTGAAACACATAGATCTGTTTCATTGGTCGTTTCAAATTACAGTCATGGGTGCGCAATGAACAAAACAAATGAATTTAATATAGATTCA
>NW_026376051.1:0-229 GCF_001194135.2 Octopus bimaculoides | reverse complement strand
CAGCATGACCACAGCCACTTGGCTGAAACCCATAAATATATAAATAAATAATATAAATATATATATATATGTCATGTGTATATATATAATATATATATATATATGTTTAAATACATATATATGTATATATACATACATATATGTATTATATATGTACATATATAATATATATAGGTATATATAAATACATATATATTGTGTATATAATATATATATATATATATATATA
>NW_026376050.1:0-285 GCF_001194135.2 Octopus bimaculoides | reverse complement strand
GAGTTGGATGGTTTGACAAGTGTTGGCCAGCTGGAGGGCTGTCTGGATTCCATTTGTCTGTTTTGGCATGGTTTCTATGGCTGGTTGCCCTTTCTAATGCCAACCACTTTACAGAGTGCACTGGGTGCTTTTTATGTGACACCAGCATGGGTGTTTTATATGTGGAACCAGCATGGTTGCTGTCATGTGGTACTGGCATGAGAGCTTTTTACGTGGTACCAGGAGTCATAGAGAAATGTCTTAATTTAGTAAGTCTGATGTCCAGAAAGTAAGAAATAATATGCA
>NW_026376049.1:0-212 GCF_001194135.2 Octopus bimaculoides | reverse complement strand
GTGTCCATCTGGATGTGGATGACACTTCACTCACATGTAGGGCTTAATTGGCCGTAGGTGAATGGTATAGATGTTTAATAAGTTCTGTCTACTTTCCTTAGATCTCTTAATAACTTGTGGCTTTGATCCAGTGAAAGATATCGTCATTATGTGCCATGCATCCAGAGAGAGAGAGAGAGAGAGAGAGAGAGAGAGAGAGAGAGAGTGAGACG
>NW_026376048.1:0-271 GCF_001194135.2 Octopus bimaculoides | reverse complement strand
ATCTATCTATCTATGTGTGTGAGCTTGTGCGTGTTTGTTTGTTTGTGTGTGTGTCTGTCTATCTATAAATTGATAGATAGACAGATATATAGAATGATGGATAGATAACTGGCTGCTTCAGAATGAGATAGTGTATAGCTGTCTAACAATCAATCAGTCAATCTATCTAGATATCTATCTATTTATCTATCTATCTATCTGTCTGTCTCTCTGTCTGTCTTTCTGTCTGTCTGTCTATCTGTCTATCTATCCATCTATCTATCTATCTATC
>NW_026376047.1:0-502 GCF_001194135.2 Octopus bimaculoides | reverse complement strand
ATGTATGTATGTATGTATGTATGTATATATATATACCTTTTAACTTGTTTCAGTCACCCGCTGGCAGCCATGCTAGAACACCGCCTTGTATGCCAAACTAACTTACAAGGTATTGGTCAGCCCAGAGTTATAAGAGAAGACACCCGCCCTTGGTGCCACTCATTGGGACTGAACCTGCAACAAATTAGTTGCTAAGCGATCTTTCTAACCACGCAGTCATGCTTTTGATTGCACAGGATTAATTTAATTGCATGTAACCTCGTAACTGAAAAGATATATATTGACGTTACAACTGTATATTTTACTCTTCAAAGAAAAATTAAAGAAAAATCAAATGTGTGTCACTGTTTAAAGATATGGAATTCTATGTGGAACAAATTATATTTCTGTACATATCTATAAAATAAATCCCTGAGATAATATCATATGTTGCTGTGTTGATTGAGTAAAATATATGTAGGTTTCAGATATCATATTAATGCAGGTTTTTATCGCAGTCGTA
>NW_026376046.1:0-329 GCF_001194135.2 Octopus bimaculoides | reverse complement strand
CGAGGCTGTTGCAGTACCTTGTTCTTATGTGAGATGCAGTGGATGGTACCATGCAGTGGCGACCTGTGCAGGCATTCGTGTTGTACTTGATGCCAAAGTTTGGTACCAGTCCTTCCAGTATTTTCCATATGTAAATTATTACATATCTCTCCTGCCTGCACTCCAGGGAGTAGAGACCTAGTGCCTTCAGTCACTCCCTGTAGTCCATCCGCAGGACTGTGGCGATCTTTTTTGTATAGTGACGCTGAATTGCCTCAAGTTCTGCTGTCCACTTGGCACTGTGGTGACCACAACTGAGAGCAATAGTCTAGGCGGCTCAGAACAAAAGT
>NW_026376045.1:0-304 GCF_001194135.2 Octopus bimaculoides | reverse complement strand
AGAGAGAGAGAGAGAGAGAGGATGAAGGTAGGAGTGGCTGTGTGTTGAGTAGATACAGACGCACAGACAGGCAGAGAGACAGCCGGACAGACAAGCAGGCAAGCAAGAAAGGTAAGGTTGTTTGTTGGATTGAGACAGACGCACCGAAACGGAAGTGGAGCGAAGATGTCTGGATGAGGTACGTTGACAGATGGATAGAAAGAGAGAGAGAGAGAGAGACAGAGACAGAGAGCGAAGCAGATAGATAGACTGAGTGATAGACAGATAGATAGATAGATAGATAGATAAAGCTAATAGACAGATC
>NW_026376044.1:0-260 GCF_001194135.2 Octopus bimaculoides | reverse complement strand
TATATATATATGTATATATATATTTATGTATGTATGTATGTATAATATACATGCATATATTCATACATATAAACATGCATATATATACATACATATATACATGCATATATACATACATATATATATATGCATACATATATGTAAAATAAATAATAAAGCACACGTGCTTTTGTTCACAGCTACACTTAGTAGAAGGAAAACAAATTAACAGATGGAGAGGAGGTGAGTGGCAGTTGGAGATGTTAAATGTAGGTGAGAGG
>NW_026376043.1:0-283 GCF_001194135.2 Octopus bimaculoides | reverse complement strand
CAATTGCCGTTGTCAAGCGGTTCACATATATACTTTTGTGTGTGTGTGCGTGTGTGTATGCGTGTGTGTGTGTGTGTGATCTTATGTGCAGGCTGTCATCCAGATTGTTTCAGTCATTTGATTGCGACCATGCTGGAGCAGCGTCACGAATGGTTTTGGTCGAATGAATCGACCCCAGGTGTAGTACTGATTCCACCGGTGTCTCTTGCTGAACTGCTAATTTACAGGGACGTAACCACTCCAAAAGAGGTTATCAAGCGGCGGTGGGGAACAAACACACCAG
>NW_026376042.1:0-496 GCF_001194135.2 Octopus bimaculoides | reverse complement strand
ATTAAAAACAATAATAACAATAAAGTGGTCAACAAGCATAACCAAAATAGGTAAATTATACATAAAAATAAGGGGACAGAATGTACCAGCTATTCTAGAAAGAGGAGTCAACTCTCCAAACCCACATATTATAAGTAAACACGCACGGTTAATGGTATATATCTATAAATGTTTCTCCTGTTTTTTTTTACAATATTACTAGAGCTGATAGAAGCGACGAGAACTGGGTTCGATGTAATCAACCAACCCTCTACCTAAAAATTCCAACCTTTGTGCCTGTTATGGAAGGGAATATTACCGGGATTGGAACATTGGACTGGCAGAATCATAACAAGCCGGATACAATGCAAAAGTCTTTGCATTCTGAGGCTTTATTCTGCCAAGATCAACTTTTCGTATCTATCTATCTGTCCATGTGTCCCTCTCTCTCTTTTTCTCTCTCTCTTTCTCTTTTTTTCTATCTCTCTCTCTATTTCTCTCTCTCTCAATCTCTCTC
>NW_026376041.1:0-429 GCF_001194135.2 Octopus bimaculoides | reverse complement strand
TTTAAATATACACTGTACCTTATGAGTAATTCATAGTCTTTGGACTAAACGTGTATACGCTAGGCCACTTGGGGTGAAAATTTTATTAATTTCCATTTCCCTTTGACACGATTCATTATATATATATATGAAATGAAAAGATATGTATAATAGAGACCAGCACGTATCGTTCAGGCACATTTGCATAATCGAGGTTCTGGCTGCAAACGTCGAATAATACGGAATAACTGGGGATTATTTAAGGTAAACAGTCAAACACTATCTCAGTCCATGAATAAATCCTGTATTCACTTCATTGGATAATAAACAGTTTACAGGGTGTATGTAGAAAACATTAAAATAAAGATGGAGAATTATGCATCCAGACACACAGACACAGACACACATACATGTATTTATGCATGTATATATGTATGTATATATCTATGT
>NW_026376040.1:0-251 GCF_001194135.2 Octopus bimaculoides | reverse complement strand
CCCTGAAAAGAGGAAAATTAGTTAAAAGTAGCAATATAACACTATATAAATCCAATGAAATAAGAGAACTAGACGAAAGTCAAGCATACAAGTATTTAGGAGTCAATGAACTAGATAGGATACAACATACGCAAATGAAAGAAAAAATAAAGAAAGTGTCCTACAGACGAGTTAGATCAATACTAAAAACAGAGTTGAATACTAAAAACAAGACAATGGGTATCAACACTTTAGCTGTCCCAGTTATAAGC
>NW_026376039.1:1649-2370 GCF_001194135.2 Octopus bimaculoides | reverse complement strand
GTGTGGTAAGAAGCTTGCTTTCCAACCACATAGTTCCGGGTTCAGTCCCATTGCGTGGCACCTTGGGCAAGAGTCTTCTACCATAGCTTCGGGCTGACCAAAGTCTTGTGAGTGGATTTGGTAGACGGAAACTGAAAGAAACACGTCGTTATATATATATATATATGGATGAATGAATTATCCTTTGTTTACAGTTAGCACGGAACATTCTATAAACAGTTACCAGGGTAGCAAAATTCACGCAAGCAACAAGGATGTAGCGACCTATTCAAAGGTAGAAACTCCGAATTAATGTGCAGTAATTTGTATAGTATAAGTAAATAAATGGAGTTAAACGCAGGTGTTATTCAAATTCTTATACTTTCGACATATGTCTCGAAGACAACATTGGTTTTATTCCAAAGGAATAAACGCTGTAAAATCATGTAATCTCCTCATCAGGAAAGAAAGGGAACCCATCTCAGCAACAAGGCATTATAACAATTTTGATGACTGCATAAATGATAAACAGAACGCTATTAAGTATTTTTAAATAACCGTCAGTAGATATGACGTCAAAGGTAGACCATAGGAAGAGAAGGAGATTACATAATTTTACACCGTTTATTCCTTTGGAATAAAATCAATGTTGCCCTCGAAACATATGTCGAAAGTAAAAGAATTTGAATGACATCTGCGTTTAACTTCATTTTATATATTTATATTATATATATGTATATAT
>NW_026376039.1:0-582 GCF_001194135.2 Octopus bimaculoides | reverse complement strand
TAGCAACAACAATAACAAAACTTTAACGTATAAATACATTCGAAAAATTAAATATAAATAAAATCCATATACTTTTTTTTTTTGATTCCTAAAGAAAACACAATACATTATTATTATTTTTTTTATCGCTGCAAAATCTGTAATCGGTTGCTGCAGTTTGTTGCAGCGGCAACAACCAAAGACGATTGCAAGATGCCGCGGCATGGCTGCGTTTAGTTATGTGTTAACCTACCAGAGAATGGAAGATGACTGACAAGGGTTTTACAGAATCCCATTCTTTACATGCTTGTCGTCATTTATGATTAGAGTATATTATTTTTAAGCAAAAGGAGGTGGTTGTTAAATCTTTGTTTATCTCTTTGCGATTGTGTTTCTATGTGCGTGTGTTTGTATGTGTGTGTGTGTGTGTGTGTGTGTGCATTTTGTGCATGAATTTATGTGTGTGTTTCAGTGTGTGGATTTGTGTTGTGTTTTTTATTCCAGGCATAAAATGTAAAATCCTTAAGAAATGTTAATCCAACACGTTTTTACTTCACGTTTCTATGTATGTATGTATGTATGTATGTATGTATGTATGTATGT
>NW_026376038.1:142-298 GCF_001194135.2 Octopus bimaculoides | reverse complement strand
TCCGTCCATAGAGATAGATAGATAGATAGATAGATAGACAGACAGATAGATAAATGGATGAATGGATGGATGGATGGATTGATGGATGGATAGATAGCCGGATAGATGGACGGATAGATAGATAGATAGATAGATAGATAGATAGACAGACAGACA
>NW_026376038.1:0-114 GCF_001194135.2 Octopus bimaculoides | reverse complement strand
GACAGACAGACAGACAGATAGATAGATAGATAGATAGATATACATATATAAATATATTTACACACTCACTCATATATATATTCATACATATATACACACGCATACACATATACA
>NW_026376037.1:0-480 GCF_001194135.2 Octopus bimaculoides | reverse complement strand
TTTTTTTTATATTAGTTTACAATCAATCCCATTACATTATTTATTTATTCATTTATCTATTTATTTACTTATTTATCTATTTATTCATTTTTTTTCTACATAAGTTTAGTTATTTGTTTATCAGCAATACAGAATGAATAGAAGAATTTGAACACATCAATATAATGAAATATTAAACTAAATAAACTTACCAAACCAAACATTACAGGTAATTTGCCACAATCGTTATATAACTACACACAAAACTCCAAGATATATAATTCGATTAAAGCTTCCATCAATACATTGTAACATATTCGATCAGTAAACATTTTGGAAGTCAATCAATCATACATCACTTGCTTATATATCCTAAAACCCCATGTATTTTCGTTACATTATTCTGGGTAGAAAATGCAAGAATGTTTCGTTTTGCATAACCATTTTTTTTAAATTTTTATTTTTATTCTATGTATTTTTCACTTTATCCGTTATAAAAGG
>NW_026376036.1:0-260 GCF_001194135.2 Octopus bimaculoides | reverse complement strand
GAATGTGACATTTCACTCTCCTGCAATGAAGCAACTTTTGACGCTTCTTGAAGTTGGTGTTACAATATTATTGTGGTGGACCATTTTCTATGATTTTTCCATCTGCTTCCTGACGTACATTGTTTTCCACGCAACCTGAAAGTAGAGATACCGTATGAGGCACAGTTGACAATTTCCTGGGATTCTGATTCGGTTGACGATTTCTGATGCTTAATTTACTGTGACACACGCCCACACCAGTTTAAGTTAGGCTGCGCGTC
>NW_026376035.1:0-493 GCF_001194135.2 Octopus bimaculoides | reverse complement strand
CACGTTTAAATATACATAAAGTGTATATATAGATGTATAAATATATATATATGCATACACACACACACACACACACCTCTTAATATTTACACATACAAACATATACACACACATCTATGTACATATATATATTTGGTTGCTTTCTTCAATTATTAGGCAAAGCGTGTACAGGATTAGTATCTGATTTCGCCAGTCTCTCGTGTAATTAATTAAATAGCTGGGGTGCTCATTGACATATCATTACACTCTTGTTTAATTGATGTTCTTCTCTTGCTTTACATATTGCTGTAAAGCTACAATTTCACACACAGCTGCACATCCGATACACGTAGTCATACATTCATGTATACGAATGTGTCAATGTATGTGTATAGTTAGGTAGGCAAGAATGTGTATAGTTAGGTAGATACACACACACACACACACACATATATGTAAATATGCTTTCATGTATATATATATATATATATATATATATATATATATATATATA
>NW_026376034.1:261-715 GCF_001194135.2 Octopus bimaculoides | reverse complement strand
ATTATAATAATAGTAGTAGTAATAATAATAATAATAATAATAATAATAATCTAGGGACAGTTTGTGGGAATGTCAAAGCTATATGTCTGTCAATCTACACATTGGAAAAAGAACAAAAAAAAACGGGGTGGGGAATCCCTTAAAGAAGGTTTACAATTCACAATAAAGCAACATAGCAACATAACACTTGAATGATAGCTAAGTTGCTTAATGGAAGAATGGAGGGGAGGGGTATTTTTTGATTTGTTGTTTATTTTGTTTTTGTTTGTTTGTTTGTATTGTCTTGTTTGTTTGTTTCTTGGGTGTTTTTTTGTTCTTTCTACGACTGTTTTTAACTGCTTGCTATGAAAATAAAAACAAAAAAGTAACTACCAAATATTTCTGATTGATGAATAAAATAATACATACATAATTATATACATATATATATATATATATATATATATATACTGTA
>NW_026376033.1:0-279 GCF_001194135.2 Octopus bimaculoides | reverse complement strand
TACTACTACTACTACTACTACTACTACTGCTGCTGCTGCTCCTGCTGCTGGTGCTGCAGCTCTCACAAGCTGCCCCACTCAGCATCCCCATCCAGCAACAACGGTGTCATCTAAATGAAATCCATTAACCAGATATGAATTGGTCAGTTTTGATTTATACTATTATCGTGTGCAAGAGCAGATATTGCAATGACAACTCGCTGTTCCGAAGTAGTGCTAGATGTATATACAGGGAATTTCGATAGCGAGTTCCATTGAAGTGTATGTAGTCATATATAT
>NW_026376032.1:0-322 GCF_001194135.2 Octopus bimaculoides | reverse complement strand
TCATCATCATCATCATCATCATCATCATCATCACCTTTATTTCATTATTTAATGACATTTTTATGCTCTTTCTTCTATCACCATCGCTACCATCACCATTGGCACCAGCGTGGCTTTTACGCGATTGCTTTGAAATTTCCTTTAGAATAGGGTTCACAGCCTGAAATCAAAAGGACATGGTTTTACTATTATTTATTGATTTTTATCGATCTTTTTCAAGGTGAACTGAAGCGCCTAATGTCCATATAACTATCTATCTGTCTCTGTCTCTCTGTTTTACTCTCTCTCTTTTTCTATCTGTCTATCTATATCTACCTTTCTA
>NW_026376031.1:0-641 GCF_001194135.2 Octopus bimaculoides | reverse complement strand
ATAGATAGATAGATAGATAGATAGATAGATAGATAGATAGATAGGACGGGCTTATTTCAGGTTCCGTCTACCAAATCCGCTAACAAGGCTTTGGTCGGTCCGAGGCTATAAAAGAAGACGCATGCCCCAGGTGCCACACAGTGGGACTAAACCAGTAGCTATGTGGTTGAGAAGCAAACTTCTTAGCACACAGCCACGCCTGGACCTATCTATCTATCTTGGACCGTTAATTTCTTTCTATGTTCATAATTTTTTTGTTTATAATATTGGGGAAAATATGTCACCAAAGAAAAGACGTAATCTCTCCAGAAACAAGTATAAAGCAAGGAGGATTGTAGAAAACCGAAGACGAGAGTCTGAAGAGAGAAGCTAAATGAGATTTTCTCAACATCAGCAAATGCAAGTTGCAGCACTTAATGCTGGATCATTAAATCAATGTTTTAAGATTAGACAGAGGTCCAATAGAATAGCTCTCAGAAACAAACTACGTACAAATTCGTTCTTCACAACTCCTGAAGCTGTTTTCAGATATGATCCATCCCATTCTTATAAAAATAATAACTCTGTCCAAATTGGTGTGTTAAACACAATTTGTCTTTTCTGTAGAGCTTTAAAATTTTCAAATGAAACAAATGGTATGT
>NW_026376030.1:0-392 GCF_001194135.2 Octopus bimaculoides | reverse complement strand
ATATATATGTATATACATATTCTCCCACACTGTCCGCTCATGCATGTGCTTGGAGGTGTATCTACGTATCTATGTGAATTAGTGTGTATGTTAGCGTGTCAGCACGAAACGTGAACAAAAATATAGATGCAACAAGAAGTAGCTTCTTAGTGTTATTCCTTGGAATGACAGAACTGAGAATTAGTTTTGACATTTATTCTTAAAATTCGCCAAAGCCTAAACTTTTTACTTCTATCTTATAGATTGTTTATTGAATTCACAGAAATTTCGAATGCTGCTGGAATTGACACACACACATACATTCTCACACTCATAGGTAGAGGTACGTGTATGTGTGTGCATATACCTACCTACCTACCTACCTACCTACCTACCTACAAACATACATACAT
>NW_026376029.1:0-371 GCF_001194135.2 Octopus bimaculoides | reverse complement strand
GTGTTTCGTTAATGAAAAATGTGGCCCCCGTTTTAAAAAAGATCCGGCATCTTGATTCAAGGTCTTAGAAATAAATGCCTCTCGATTTCTTCAAAAAATTACAATGGTTTCCTACTTCTTTGAACATTAATTTTCCAATGAGCTATCTTTCTTCATTTTATTATCTTTTTCACTTTTTGCTTAACACTTCATCCTATGTAAACCAATACGCTTTTATTAGTTGTTAAGCTTATTAACTTAAGGCCTTATTTTTCATGCTTTTTTAGTATCCATGCCGTCTATATCGCTTTTTCGTTGGTTGCGTCATTTCAAATGCAACTGTAAGCTACGTGTTTTTATTTTGATGAAGACTGTTCACCCGTATTTAACAA
>NW_026376028.1:0-245 GCF_001194135.2 Octopus bimaculoides | reverse complement strand
TGTATGTGTGTGTATATGGGAGCGTGTATGTATATGTATATGTGTGTGCATGTATATGTGTGTGTATGCATGTGTGTGTATGTATGTCTGCATGCATGAGTATGTACGTATGAGTATAAATTTATATGTAGGTCTATGTGTGAGTGTGTGTGTGTATATATATATAGTATAAATATATAGGTGTATATATGTGTGTGAGTATGTGTTTATATATATATATATATATATATATATATATATATATA
>NW_026376027.1:0-483 GCF_001194135.2 Octopus bimaculoides | reverse complement strand
TTTTTTTTTAGAAATAAAACGATTTAACTAAATTTTAAAATCTGGATTCCTTTCGTGATCCTTCTCGAAACTACGTACTTTACAAGGAGAGATGCGTGCTATTTTATGTTTTCGTCGCTTACAAATGGTTTCCAAACTCCTTGCTCCGTTTGGATCAGGCGTTTCATCACCGTATTTGTTTAATTTTCCTTTTGCAGGTTGTGAACTTGAAGGATGCTTTTTTTGTTTTTTGTTTTTTGGCTCATTGTTAGCCAGAAGAGCCGCCACCAGCCAAAAGCTGTTGCATTCTGATGAGACAGTGACCACTCTAATTTAATGGCTCTTCTTTACAGAAAGTTTACCACTCCTCCCACTAATGATATCTTAATAATAATAATAATAATAATAATAATAATAATAATAATAATAATGTGTGTTGTGTGTTGGCACTCCTTCGCTTACGACGTCAAGGGTTACAGTTGACTCGACCAACGGAACAGCCTG
>NW_026376026.1:0-286 GCF_001194135.2 Octopus bimaculoides | reverse complement strand
TTTGGTATAAATCAAATTGAGTATGCTTATTTCTTAATATTTGAACTGTTAGAGTTATCTTCGCAATTTATCCAATACAATCCTTAAACAAGTAAATAGTATTTTCCTAAACAATAGGTTCACTTATTTCGGTTAGTGACTTATTCACGAATATACCAAAACTAGCGCCGCCGAGGGTAATATTCTCTGGGAATGCACAAAAGTCAACCTTGGCAGAATTTGAACTCAGAATATGCAGACAGACAAAATACCTATTTCTTTACTGCCCACAAGGGGCTACACACAG
>NW_026376025.1:0-211 GCF_001194135.2 Octopus bimaculoides | reverse complement strand
GTATGTATGTATATGTTTATATACATAAGTGAGTGTGTGTGTGTTTGTATGTAATTGTATATGTGGGAGGTTGTTTATGTATTCCAGAGTGGAAGATTTGTAATCTGTTAGCCCAGAAGATAATAATTTAGATATAACAACATTTCCTTCTCTATGTGTATAGGTGTGTACATAACAGTCTCTGTGTGTGTATGTATATATATATATATAT
>NW_026376024.1:0-294 GCF_001194135.2 Octopus bimaculoides | reverse complement strand
TATTCTTTTATTCTTTTATTTGTTTCAGTCATTTGGCTGCGGCCATGCTGAAGCACCGCCTTTAGTCGAATCAAATCGACCCAGGACTTATTCTTTGTAAGCCTAGTATTTATTCTATCGGTCTCTTTTGCTGAACCGCTAATTTACGGAGACCTAAACACACCAGCATCGGTTGTCAAGTAATGTTGGGAGGACAAACACAGATACACAACACATACACGTGCATATATATACATATATACGAATAGGGCTTCTTTCAGTTTCCGTCTACCAAATCCACTCACAAGGCTTTGG
>NW_026376023.1:0-231 GCF_001194135.2 Octopus bimaculoides | reverse complement strand
GTTGTGTACGGATTGTCTTTCATATGTAATGTGGGAGTGCTTTAATTTAACTGGATGGTGCGTATATAGATTATGTGGCAGTTTTGTTATACGTATTCTTGTCGAGAAGTGATTGTCTTAGGTATGAGTTATGTCAGTTGTGTTACATGTTTCAGTGTTAGGAATAGTTGCGTTTGATATGTGTGATACACATGTTCAATTGCTGGAAGAAAGTAATTGAGTTCAGCATAC
>NW_026376022.1:0-426 GCF_001194135.2 Octopus bimaculoides | reverse complement strand
ATGTATGTATATGTATATATATAATATACACCCATGTACACATATGTATGTATTTATGTGTGTGTGTGTGTGTGTGTGTGTGTGTGTGCAGAAGGCGGAAGTGAGTTTTATGATGACTGAGGACAGAGGATGTATGAAGGAGGGGAGGTGCGTGGAGGGTTTTGTATGTGGGTGTGTGTGCACTTGTTACTGTCTCCATCACAGACACTTGTGTGTACACACACACACACATATATGCACATGCATGTATTTACATTGACAGTCACATATACACTCACACATGTACTTGTATGTGTTGTGTGTGTATACACACATGCATGCGTGTGTGTGTGTGTGTGTCTGTGCACACATCATGAAACTGAAAGACTTTTCTTGTCCCTTTATACATCACCAACTACTTTATTTCATATATATATATCAAGATAT
>NW_026376021.1:0-542 GCF_001194135.2 Octopus bimaculoides | reverse complement strand
TCATAGATATATATATATATATATAAATACACATACATATATGATTATATATACATACATACACACATATGTATGTATATTATGTGTAAAAGTTAATGTTTTCGAATAATGCTGCCGAATTAATATTTTCTGTTAGCAATACTGCAGTTGTCTTGGAAAACAGGATATTTGGTAATATACAGTTACATAATTTATCTCACGTGTGATATTGATTCAAAATTGCTCAGAATCAATATGACATAGCTGATGGTCTTTAAATTAAATGTAAAATAGCTAAACTCAAACCGAAATATATATATTAATACACTCGATGACTTGTAAATTTGTAAATTTGTAAATTCGTTGGTGCATCTTACTAGCTGCAGTCATTCGACTACAGCCATACTGGAGCACTGCCTTGCGGAATTTTAGTCGAAAGAAATGACTAGAGAAATCTATTTTTATTAAGCTGATTACTTAATCTACCGGCTTCTTTTGCCAAACCACTAAGTTACGGAGACGTAAACACACTAATAGCGGTTGTTAATCGGTCGAGAAGGAAT
>NW_026376020.1:0-292 GCF_001194135.2 Octopus bimaculoides | reverse complement strand
TATAAATAAATATATTTATATACAAATAAATATATATATATATATAAATAAATATATATATTAATAGTGGCTGTGTTCATGCTGGAGCACCACCGGGATTTTTGTCTTTATGCTTTGCTCTCTTCACGTTCCTTGCATGGCTCTTCTCCGCCACCTGATATAGTCCAATCAAGAGTTTTGATGGCACATCTGGTGCATAAGAGAATTTGACATCGCTGCCCTAAACTGTGTCTCATTTCTAGCCCTATTCCTGCCTAATGGCTCACTGACTGCAGATCCCACATGGATAAGT
>NW_026376019.1:0-300 GCF_001194135.2 Octopus bimaculoides | reverse complement strand
TAATAATAACTAACACTTAATATGTTTAGATAATTGAACAAAATAATTTACTGCAAAATATCGACAACAATACCAATGACAGACGGAATAATGATATTTCTCTGCATTATCAAACACAAATAATGAATATGTAAGAGACGGCAATCATAATTTTTTTCATAATCATTTCTGTATTGCTCACAAATACAGCTTTACGCCTACATCAGCATAATCCTTGTCTTAGTTTCTATAGCGTAATCAGTTACACAGCGTTAAAAGTCTTATAAACAAACACACACACGCATACACACACACACACAC
>NW_026376018.1:0-409 GCF_001194135.2 Octopus bimaculoides | reverse complement strand
AATTAACAGGCACCGTTTTCAGGAATGTAGTACCACAGACGGAAAATATTTTTTTTTCTCTGCTGTGACAGTTCTAACAATAATAACTAACGCAAAAGCAATTCCTTTTAATCAGGCACAAATCACAATTTTGAGGAGAGGCCAGTCGATTAATCGAATTGGAATACTTCACAGTTGCGTTGCCAACTAAGTTCTCGCCGTTTTTTTAATTTATTTTGGAATTTATTGCGTTTTTAAATTTTAGAATCTAATTTTTTCGAGAATTCTATTTTTGAATCATTTTGCAATCTATTTTGTTTAGGTTTTTTTTTCTTGTTAATTTTAGTTAATTTTTGTTTTTTTTCAGATTATTAAAATGGAATGTCAAGTTAAGTAAAACGAGCAATTTCGACACCTCCTTTTTGTTTTT
>NW_026376017.1:0-266 GCF_001194135.2 Octopus bimaculoides | reverse complement strand
CCATCATCACCATCATCACCACCACTATCATCATCATCATCATCATCATCTTCATCTCCAGCACCGACATCGTCATCAACGTCATCCCCACTGCCACCATCTTCATCATCAGTGCCCACTTCACTCATCATCATCATCACCATCCCCACCACCATCACCCTCACCACCACTATCTTCATCAGCCCCCATCATCATCATCATCATCGTCACCATTACCAATACTCCTAGTTATGATTGTCCTCATCATCACTATCATCTTCATCATC
>NW_026376016.1:0-435 GCF_001194135.2 Octopus bimaculoides | reverse complement strand
AGGAGGTTAACTTTGAAAATTGCATTCCCTCGCTTTCGGTAAATATGTGCATATTTTGGGTAGTTTTTTTTTTTACTTATTTAGTCTCTCTAAGCATGAGTCATTATTATATAGTAATGCCCTTATATAAATTATCTATATTTACGGAAAAAAACGATGGGTCTTTTTCCATATGAGTTTTTTCACGCTGACTACTTGATAAATGCTTATAAAGATTTTATCCTATATTATATTATAAATAATTAGAATATATTCAGTGCTGAATATTATTCTGTAAAAGCACGTGTTACCGAGATGCAATTTGAAAAAGCCCGCCTCTTTCACGGATAAATAGGGATGAACAGAAGTTATCGTACTGTGTTGGGTACATCAGGGTATGTTGGTATTTGTTTATTCTTTATGTGTCTCGACCATACGTGCACTGATGAATAAAAG
>NW_026376015.1:0-258 GCF_001194135.2 Octopus bimaculoides | reverse complement strand
ATACATTCATTCCTACATGCACAGATGCATATAAAGTCACACACACGCATACGCAAAACCATGCAGTGTTGGTACATTTGTTATTAAATTCGCTACCGTCAACTTGGATTTTTTCAAGACACTAAGAGCTTAAGTTTTTTACCAGATCATATATATTCTTATCTCTCTCATTCTCTTTATCTCAGTGCCAATGTACCACCACGAACAGTACAATATATATATACACATATATATATATATATATATATATA
The DNA here is from genome assembly GCF_001194135.2 of Octopus bimaculoides. Taxonomy (NCBI): domain Eukaryota; kingdom Metazoa; phylum Mollusca; class Cephalopoda; order Octopoda; family Octopodidae; genus Octopus; species Octopus bimaculoides. The sequence continues at coordinate 7 of NW_026376015.1, read as the reverse complement.
TATATAT
>NW_026376014.1:0-250 GCF_001194135.2 Octopus bimaculoides | reverse complement strand
ATTAAACGTGCACGTACACACGTGATGTTGCATGTTTAGAAATATGCATTCGGTCAATTACTTTCATTTTCTTATACGCTATACAAATAAATGCTGTCAATCTTTGTCGTACGAAAACACTTGTAGCACTTCATTGCAATCGTGTATACATACATACATACATACAAATACATATATAATTGTATATATATACATACAAATGTATATATATGTATATACATATATATGTGTGTGTGTATATATGTGTGTA
>NW_026376013.1:0-241 GCF_001194135.2 Octopus bimaculoides | reverse complement strand
GTTAACAAATACAGCACCATCTATATTTTGAAAATAAGTTACTCAATCAAATTGAAATGCTTATTTGTTAAATTGGATTATATCAAATCATGTATTATATGTGCTGTAACAATTTAACAACTGTCTGATGAACGGGAATGTGAAACTCTGAGTCACAGATGTATGTGATCGTTTTGCAGTTTTAATAATAAATATATGTATCATCATCATCATCATCATCGTTTAACGTCCACTTTCCATG
>NW_026376012.1:0-233 GCF_001194135.2 Octopus bimaculoides | reverse complement strand
ACTCCACACATTATGATTTCCATCATCATCATCATCATCATCATCATCATCGTCGTCGTCAGCATGATCTTGGTCGTGTTCCTAGGTGGTGTCTAGGTCTTTGTCGTCATCGTCGTCTTTGTCGTCTTTGTCGTCGTCATCGTCAACGTCATCACCACCACCTCCCCCCTCTTCCCCACTCCCCCTCATCATCATCATTATCATCATCATCATCATCATCATCATCATCATCA
>NW_026376011.1:0-271 GCF_001194135.2 Octopus bimaculoides | reverse complement strand
ATAGATAGATAGATAGATAGATAGATAGACAGACAGATAGGCAGACAGGCTGAGTAAAGAGTTATCAATCAGCCGAGCTACTTATTTGTATGTATCCTTTTAGTCATCGATGTATAATCCTTAATGCGTGCTAGGGGTGAGTGGTAGGGGTGGGATGCTGTGTTTTGCATTTTTACACATTGTTTCTTCTTTTTTTTCTCTTCAATCTGCATTGAATTTGAGAATAATAATACAGGAATATGTGCCTGTACATATACATACATACATACAT
>NW_026376010.1:0-759 GCF_001194135.2 Octopus bimaculoides | reverse complement strand
TTGTTGTTGCTGTTGTTGTTGTTGTTGTTGCTGCTGCTGCTTCTGCTGGTGGTATGCCCTTGCTATTTTTGTTATTGCAATTGTTGCAGTCCAGTGATTGAAATCGTTAAATGGTTCCTATAATGCTACACTTTCCTTCCTTGGTTTTTCTCTCATGTTTCAGTTCTGTTCCTTTTTTCTTCTCTTTTCCTATTAAAATATCAACTTCAATCATTCTCATTTCGTTTTTACATTAATCTTTACACAGAATTATTATTGTTTAACATAAACTTATTTGCAAACTCGATTGCTATACTGCGCTCGGGAAACATATACAGAATCGATTTTGCTTCTAAAGATCTGAAATGGCAAATGAAGCCACACCGAGAAAAATATGCAATGCATAGGTTTATCTACGTGGTTTACCAAACGTAACTCGGAGTATCGACTGAGGGAAATGTCGCCCTTCACTCAGTCAATTAACATCTCAGTGCTGCAGCCTGGATTGTGTAGTTACTATATTTTATACATTTAATACAGCCCAATGCATAGAAATAATTAAATAAATAAATAGGCGGAGGCGAGATTGTGGGGTAAGAAGATTGCTTCTCAACCACACAGTTCCGGGTTCAGTCCCACTGCATGGCATCTTGAGCAAGTGTCTTCTATAGCCTCGGGCCAATCAAAGCCTTGCGAGTGGATCTGGTAGACGGAAACTGAAAGGAGCCCATTATCTATATGTATGTGTGTGTGTGTGTGTGTGTGTGTGTGTGTGTGTGT
>NW_026376009.1:0-200 GCF_001194135.2 Octopus bimaculoides | reverse complement strand
ATTATTATTATTATTATTATTATTATTATTATTATAACTACTACTACTACCACAGTGGTTGTTGTTGTTGTAATTGCTACTGCTGTCAATGTTCCTGCTTTTTTTTTGTTGTTATTTTGTTACAGACACCTTTTTATTTGTATTTTTCCCTAACAATCACTACTACTACTACTACTACTACTACTACTACTACTACTACT
>NW_026376008.1:0-419 GCF_001194135.2 Octopus bimaculoides | reverse complement strand
CCTCTGCAAATTAAGATATATAAATCTCACTTTATGAGACGCTCTCATATATATATATATATATATATATATATATATATTTCACACATGTGCAACACAGATGTGTGAACAAAAACATTATATAAAGAGCCACAGCCATTATCAGGGAAGTATCAAAGGGTGAGTGGGAAGGAAAGAGAGATAAAATGACAGCAACTTGTAATTTTCCTAATAGTATTTGATTGAAAACAATCAATGCTAAATGAAGACTAGAACATTTGAATATTTATCAAGTAAAATAGTGATCACTATAAAACAGTAAATAACAAATATTTCACACCATGAACGAGAATTTAGCTCAAACTATCATTAGCTAAGGTTGAGGATTAGAGTGTAGGAAAGTGGTTATACACCATTAGGTGTACACCGCTTCCGTACAT
>NW_026376007.1:0-304 GCF_001194135.2 Octopus bimaculoides | reverse complement strand
ATATATATATATATATATACATACATATGTATATATACATACATACATATTCACTTTTCCTCGTTTCAGTCATTTGACTGTGGCCATGCTGAAGCACCGCCTTAAGTCGAACAAATCGACCCCAGGACTTATTCTTTGTAAGCCTAGTATTTCTCTTGGTCTCTTTTGCTGAACTGCTAAGTTGCAGGGATGTAAACACATCAGCATCGGTTGTGAAGCGATGTTAGGGGGACACACACACATACATATATACGATGGGCTTCTTTCAGTTTCTGCCTACCAAATCAACTTATAAGGCTTTGGT
>NW_026376006.1:0-385 GCF_001194135.2 Octopus bimaculoides | reverse complement strand
GCCATGCTGGGGCACTGTCTTGAAGAATTTTAGTCAAATGAATCGACACAGTACTTAAATTTTTAGAAGCCTAGTACATAGTTTATTGATGTCTTCTAAGATATGGGGGCATAAGCACACTGACACCAGTTGTCAAACAGTGATGAGAGACAAACAGAAACAAACACACACACATGCATACACACACACATAGATATGTGATAGATTCTTCCAGTTTTTATCTGCCAAATCTACTTCATTAGCTTGAGGCTATAGTAGGGGACACTTACTGAAGATGCCTCACAGTGGGACTGAACCTGGAACCATGTGAAGCAGACTTCTTATACAGCCACACTTGCACCTATATATATATGTGTGTGTGTGTGTGTGTGTGTGTGTGTGTGTG
>NW_026376005.1:0-814 GCF_001194135.2 Octopus bimaculoides | reverse complement strand
GTTAAAGTTGTATTTCTGTAATTTCAACCAATCACTGACGTCTATTCAACCGAATATAGTTACTACTGTTTTTGTAAACAATAATTTTTTAATTATATAGTTATTCCCTAGTAAGGGTTTAGGGTTTTAGGGTTAGGGTTCGAGTTTTAGAGTTAGGGTTAGGGTTAGGGTTATGAGTTATAGGGTTTTAGGGTTAGGGTTAGGGTTATTAATGAGGTTATGGCAAAAGTAATCATAACCCTAACCGTAACCCTAAAACTAACCGTAACTCTAAAACCCGAACCCTAACCCTAAAACCTAAAGCTAAAACCAGTACAAACGCACGAACGATGTCATAAATAACAGTACCACGGATAGTTGTTGACAAACAACAACACTAATTTATTCAAGGGAAAAGATCCCACGACACCGTTAGAACATGTTGTTTACATTCCACGGCAGTAATTGTTTTCACCTCAATAGACGTCAGTGATTGGTTGAAATTACTGAAATACGACAATTTTTTTACATGAAATAACTTCGAATACAAAATTTTTTATCTATTCTATAACACAAAATGTACAAGTATACGAAGTTTGAAAGTGTTTCGGTACCAAAAACACTGCATGAAACATAAATGAAAAGTGGTTCCCGTCAATTCAGAAAGATCCCACATATAAAAACTATTTGTTGGAATTCGATGAAATTTCGACAGAATAATGGCAACAGTTCTATGCACGTGGTGTGTAAGAAAGGTGAGGTTTTGCGCATGTGTAACCAAACTGCGGTCGTTTGCATGATTTCCACGAACGTCGTTCAGTGTTCCAAATTATTA
>NW_026376004.1:0-206 GCF_001194135.2 Octopus bimaculoides | reverse complement strand
CACACACACACACACACATGCACATGCATATATACACACACACACACATGTATGGTGGGTTTCTTTCAGTTTCCATTTACCAAGTCCATATCTATTCACAACCTGGTCAACATGGGCTGTAGTAGAAGTCATATGCCCATGATGCCATGCAGTGGAACTGAACCCAGAATCATGTGGTTGGGAAGCAATCTTCTTACCACACAGCC
>NW_026376003.1:0-361 GCF_001194135.2 Octopus bimaculoides | reverse complement strand
GGGGCACATACCCTGGATGCTGATCGAAGGAGGCTTGCGGAATTGACTACTCAAACAAAATCTGCGATAACGAGACCAGAAAATTTCCTGGAATGCATTGTTTGATATGGAGATAACGTTTTTTCTGAATTTGTGCATTGGCCTTCAGATACTGCTCACAATAGCTTATTATCAATTGCAAACTGTGAATGGTCATTCAGCAAGTTGAAGTTAATCCTATCTTATTTGCAGACATCAATGTTGTAGGACTGCATGCATGACCTTGCTCTTCTGGGCATTGAAAGTGAAGAGACAAATGAAATTGATTTTGAAAGGGCATCCAGCTGTAGAAACTATGCCAAATCAGATTGGAGCCTGGTGT
>NW_026376002.1:0-345 GCF_001194135.2 Octopus bimaculoides | reverse complement strand
TCCTTACAGAAAATATAACAGAAAAGTCTCATTCTTCAATTGCATGTGACTCGGGCAACGCCGGGTATCTCTGCTAGTTATAATTAGGGGTACTGAGAAACGGTACCAACATGCTAGAAATAGGCGTCAAACGACTCTAAAACCACACCAAACGCTCTATTTGCACAGACTGAAAGCGAGGTATACATATGACTTGTCTCAATCATTATACTGCGGCCATGCTGGGGCACCGCTTTGAAGAATTTCAGCTGAGCAAATCGTTCCTGGTGTTTATTTCATCGTCCTGTTTTCCCGACCCGCTAAGTTACGAGAACATAAACACGCCAATACCGGTTGTCAAGCAAT
>NW_026376001.1:0-1257 GCF_001194135.2 Octopus bimaculoides | reverse complement strand
ATACATACATACATACATACATACTACAGATTATCCAGTGTACACACACACACATACAGGTAAGCATACACACATACACATTCATACATACACGCTCACACAGACGCGCGCGCGCACACAGACGCTCGCGCGCGCACACACTTACTGGAATCAGTCAGTTTCGACGACGAGTATGTCGTTTCTTTCAGCATTTAAATTGCCTACATGGTGAACAACAAGGGCAAGTACCCTCTCCAATTCCTTTTCTCCAACTAACCTATGTACACTTAGAGCGGTACCATTCCACTTTTGCCATTTTCGCAACTTTTACCCGCCTCTCAATAAATTCACTAATCTTTTCTACTGTAAGCACAAGGCTTGAAATTTTGCAGGAGTAAGGGATTTGTCAATTACATTGACTCTAGTGTCCAACCGGGACTGATTTCATCGACCCCAAAATGTATGAAAGGCAAAGTTGGTCTCGGCAGAATTTTAAACTCAGAACATAAAGAGCCGGATGAAATGCTGTTACTTATTTTGTCCGAAGTGTTAAGGATTTTACAAGTTCACAGCGTAAATTCTTTCTAAATTTGGCACAAGGTCAGTAATTTTAGGTGAAAGGCAAGTCGATTACATCGACTCCAGTACTTGATTGGTATTTAATTTTATCGAAGTCGGAAGGATGAAAGACAAATTTGATCTCGGCGTTATTTGAACTTGGAATGCCAAGAATTTGAAGTTAGAATTGCCGCTACTAGTAATCCACCGCCCAAAAACAATTGTTCAGTAATTCTGAAGTGAGGGTAGGGGCTTAGTCGATGTACTTGATCTATTTTATCGACACTTGTGGGATAAAAGCAAAGCTGACCTCCATGGGATTTGATCCCAGAACGTATAGAGCTGGAAGAGATACAGCAAAGCACTTTTTGCGTCGCTCGCACCATCCTGCCAACTCAGAGCCTTTATCTCTCTGATAATTTTTCCTTTCTATGTTAGGTACAAGGCTAGTAATTTTGAAGGGCGGGTAAGTCGATTACATCGATCGAATTGTTCAGTTGGTACTATTTGATCGACCCCGGAAGGTATGCAGGGCAAAGTCGGCCTCGGCGGAATGTGAGCCCAGAACGTAAAACCGGAAGAAATGTCGTGAACCATTTTGTCTGGCTTTATGAATAAAATGCTTGGCAGCGTTTCGTCTGTCTTTACGCCATTACATTCTGAGTTCAAATCCCGCCAAGGTCGACTATGCTTTTCATTCTTTCAGGGTCGATAAAATAA
>NW_026376000.1:0-370 GCF_001194135.2 Octopus bimaculoides | reverse complement strand
CTGGTTTGGTCTCTGATCTGAATTCTGCCCTTGTCAGGTGTTTTTTAAGGATTTTTGGTTGGCGTATGCTATTCCGTAAGGTGTTTTTTTCAATCAGAGTTTTCATCTTAGGGCTTTGAAGGAGTATAGGCAGGTTCGATTTTATGACGTGGAATATGTTAGTTATTCCAGGACTGTATGTGTTAATGAACGGAATCGTGTTTTCATTAACTTTTTCCTTTGGTGTCTGTAGTTGGGTGATATTCAGTTCCATCGCCTTTTTAATTCCTTCATTAATTAGGCCTAAGGAGTATTTTTGTTCGTTGAGCCTGGTTTCACGAGTTTTAAGGTCACTTACTATAGCACAGATGCGTCTGGCCATGCTGTATGG
>NW_026375999.1:0-307 GCF_001194135.2 Octopus bimaculoides | reverse complement strand
ATTTATTAATCAAATATATACACGGAATATATTCAATCCTGAATTTTTTTTATTCTTGTCACAACACGTGTACCAAAACAACCCAGTAGTTTTTCCCGCTTCTCTGATGAAGATTTATACAGACAAACTTCATTCCCTTTTGCTTGGTCGGATACCGAGAGTTCGTTTATGGTAAAGTGAGAATTCTGTTTATTTGCATAAGTTTTCCCAAACAATACTATGCTGATGAGCAGAGTCTAGATTCATTCTAGTAATCCCGAAATCGGTCGATACATAGTTGAGTTATTTAAAAGAAAGTTGGTCTTCT
>NW_026375998.1:790-895 GCF_001194135.2 Octopus bimaculoides | reverse complement strand
GTGTGGGAAGTGGGATCAGTTTTTGTATTGTCTTTTGGTTTAACTGTTTCGTTATTTCTTGTTGTTGTAGGTGTTTTTCCGGATGCTGTTTTATGTTCGTTTGTT
>NW_026375998.1:643-774 GCF_001194135.2 Octopus bimaculoides | reverse complement strand
TCTCATTGCTTGTTTTCTGTGTTGATGGTGGTGTGGGTAGTAAAGGTTCCCTTTTCCTTGTACTCTTTCCTTGTGGTTGTTGTTCTTAGATAGATAGATAGATAGATAGATAGATAGATAGATAGATAGAT
>NW_026375998.1:156-470 GCF_001194135.2 Octopus bimaculoides | reverse complement strand
CATACATACATACATACATACATACATACATACATACATACATAGGCCTGTGTCTGTCGGTTTAGCTAAGATTCATATTAATGTACTTGTTATATGCTATTGTTGATTATGTATTATGTATGTTTTTCTGTGGTTGCAATAGCTACTTTACTAGTAAGATGCTGAAGAAGACGTTACTGGTGTTATTATTATTGTTGTTGTTGTTGCTGTTGTTGTTGTTGTTGTTAATGTTGCTCTAGTAGCAGTTGCTGTTCTTGTCGCTGAATTATCATCATTATCATCATCATCATCATCTTCGTCATCATCATCATCAT
>NW_026375998.1:0-146 GCF_001194135.2 Octopus bimaculoides | reverse complement strand
ATCATCATCATCTTCGTCATCATCATCATCATCATCATCATCATCATCATTGTCATGACCATCATCATCGTCGTCATTATCATTATCCTCATCATCATCATCGCCACTATCATCATCATCATCATCATCATCATCATCATCATCAT
>NW_026375997.1:0-260 GCF_001194135.2 Octopus bimaculoides | reverse complement strand
GTTCGCAAGTTGAGGAAATCTTTGAGTGGCAATAAAATCTTTGAGGGGACAATAAAGAGCATCAAACATATATATTAACGCTTCTACATTTATCCGTGAGCATTTGTGTGTGTTTGTGTATATATATAAAACCCTTTCGAACAAGCAATACCGATTCTACAGCTCCATACTTTGAAATGACTAAACATGAACTGGTACTGGAACTTACACACCATGTACAGGAAACTTTTTACCACTTCTATACACCATTTTCCTCGAAT
>NW_026375996.1:0-212 GCF_001194135.2 Octopus bimaculoides | reverse complement strand
TAGTAGTGGTAATTTGTGAAGTAAACATTACAATTTCCACGTTTTTATTGAGTAATTTTTCTAATTAGTAAGCAGTTACCAAATTTTATATGTATGTATGTATGCATGTATGTATGCATGTATGTATGTATGTATGTGTGTATGTATGTATGAATGTAGGTGTTTTTGTTCTATGTGTGCCATAAATATCGCCATCCGCTTTCGAGAAAAAT
>NW_026375995.1:0-486 GCF_001194135.2 Octopus bimaculoides | reverse complement strand
CTTTTCAAATTTGCTTTTAAAATTCTTAGAGCTCTCTATTGTATCATTAATAATCAATCTTCAACAACGTATCGAACAAGATCGTAATGTTTTGATTCACATGGACAACCGTTCTTTCCTTCAGAGGGCACAATACCTTCAATTGGTTTGTCATCACAAATATTAGATGACAAACGTAAAGAGGTAGATCTAACTGATGTCTGTAGTGCATCGTTAGACTTTAAGGCTGATAGAATAGTTTTCAATGTTTCTTTTTTTGGTTTCTGCTTCATGTTGAAGACGCAATTTTTTACTTCATGGCCGCTGTTTAAATTTAGATTCACTGGCCTAAACCGCTTAGCAGATAATCCATACGCTTAGCGACATATATTACAGTCAATCTCATCATATGGCACCTGTATTAAAATAACCACTCGACATGAAAACAACTGCTGCGGTTTGCGTGTCGAAAAGCGAGCAGACGGTTCTTGAACATTTGCCATCTTC
>NW_026375994.1:0-383 GCF_001194135.2 Octopus bimaculoides | reverse complement strand
GGAGTGAGTTCATTGCATCGATCCTAGTCCTAATATGGCACTTATAATATCGGCTCCTATAAGATTAAACATAAAGTTAATCTCGGATTTTGAACGTTGCTGTGTTTTAGTGCCCAGAAAACAATCGCGCTTTTATTTTATTTTTTTCTTCTATATATCTTGACAGAAACATATCTATGTGTATACAAAATCCTTCTACATATATGAACATGAATGCCAGCATAGATATCTCAGTGGCTTATATTTGTATTCCTATGTATATGAAGGTTGTATGCCTGTATTTTACACATTAAATGACTTCGTATATCGAACCTGAGTGACGGGAGAGCGTCGTGGAAAGAGAGAAACTGGAAGATGCAAACAAATTTCCTAAATAATGAAAC
>NW_026375993.1:0-721 GCF_001194135.2 Octopus bimaculoides | reverse complement strand
TGTATATATATATATGTATATATATATATATATATACATATACATATACAGAGGTGTATGTATTCTCATAGCTACAAACACTAACGCGCCCGCATACACACACAAAGTTCGAAGGCTTTAATTAACTTATAGCAGAGGGTAATTTGGTGCAGGAAAACGGTTCATACTTTATCGTATGTGAATGTTATCTTTCAGGATCGATAATGTATGCATCAGTGGTGTTTTTGTATGTACGTCTGTGCGCTTGCGTGCTGTATATTTGGTTCCTGTGTCTGAGAGTAATAGGAAGTGTATACATATATGTAGATATACGCATATACACTCGTATATATATATTTAAATATATGTGTGTAAATGTATATATCTATGTATATATGTATGGGCATTCGTATGTATGACATGTGAATTGTAAAGTATGTATGAACTAGTGTACATGCCACGTAGTGTAGATATATTTTCTGATATTGATAATCGATAAACACAAATGAGTGCAAAATTGTGTTTATCGTAACGCAAAGTGACAGCTCGTTCAAGTTTTGCGTAGCTGCTAAGATCAACGTGCCAAACAGTTGTGATCAGCCGTTAGTCGAAACGCTATTAAACGCCTACATTCAATACGTCGAACACATGTGCATATCAGACACAAAATGGGACACAATCCCACTCACAAACACGCACGCACACACATATGCTCATACACATATACTTATCTATATCTATA
>NW_026375992.1:0-261 GCF_001194135.2 Octopus bimaculoides | reverse complement strand
AGAGAGAGGGAGAAAGACAGAATGAAAGAAAGAGAAACTAGAAATACATTGCATATATATATATACATATATACATATACTCGCTTCCATGTATGTATATACATGTTTATAAATATGTATATATAGATATGTATATATATATTACATGAGATGTTCATATTTTAGTGTTGCTTGCAACATAAGCCTCGCGTATGTAAGTGACAACTGAAAGGGTTGCAAAGGAAAAAAAAATAAATGGTCGAGAGATATAGACAATAACCA
>NW_026375991.1:0-291 GCF_001194135.2 Octopus bimaculoides | reverse complement strand
TGTTATATCTGTGTATGTGTGTGTGTGTGAATGTGTGTGTATGTGTATATATATACATGTATTATATGTGTATTATGTGTGCATATATATCTATATATACTACATATGTGGGAAATTCTGTCTGTGGGTGTGTTTATGGACTTGTTAGCTAACTCCTGCTACATCGTTTTATCGATTTTGATAAAACTTGACACGTAATTAGAACTCGTGTCTGGAAACCTCATGGCATACTCAGATTGTCAGATTGTTGAAAAAAATCGATAATAGGGCCCCTGGAAGGGATCTTTATAT
>NW_026375990.1:0-250 GCF_001194135.2 Octopus bimaculoides | reverse complement strand
TAATATAAATGAGGCCTTCTCACAGGCCTCAATGAAAATGTAATCTGAAACAAATTTGTTTCTTTCATTAATGTTTTTACCCAGTAGAGTTAAGAGGGTCGCCATAAACTGGTGTCATAAATAGTGGGTCGCGTCTCTAATAAGTTTGGGAACCACTGGTTTAGAGATCAAAGACAGTTCAACCATGACCAGGCTAACTTTCTAAGCGTATCTATGTTTACCATTCTCCTAATATATCTCACTGTGTTTT
>NW_026375989.1:0-399 GCF_001194135.2 Octopus bimaculoides | reverse complement strand
CGTACGTACGGAAGTTCTTTCTTTCGTTCGTTCGTTCCTACGTACGTACGGACGTACGTTCATTCGTTCGTTTGTTCCTTCGTACGTACGGTTGTTCGTTTGTTCGGACGTATGTACCTATGATTATTCGTTAAATCGTTTGTTCTATCGATCGTTCCTTCTTTCGTTCATTCGTTCGTTAATTCTTTCGTTCGCTCGCTCGTTCGTACGTAGTTTCTTTCGTTCGTTCGTTGATTCATACGTACGTTCGTTCGTTGATTCATACGTACGTTCGTTCGTTGATTCATACGTTCGTTCGATACCACGTACGTCTGTACGAACTTTCGTTCGTTAGTTCTTTCGTTCATTCGCTCGTTCGTTCCTTCGTTCGTACGTACGTATGTACGTTCGTTCGTTCGT
>NW_026375988.1:0-443 GCF_001194135.2 Octopus bimaculoides | reverse complement strand
AGACCGTAAAAGGGCAAGACAAATGAAAAAATATTAAATAAAAAAAAAACCATTAACGTACGTACCAATGGTTTCACCTGTTAAAATTTACATAAATTGTGTCTAGTTCTGGAAATTATATTTTATAAATCGACAGACTACACTGATGATCCTGCAGATATTTACTTATGTAAATTTTAACAGGTGAAACCATGGTACGTAGGCTAATCGTTTTTTTTTCATTTAATATTTTTTCATTTGTCTTGCCCTTTTACGGTCTGTTGTATCACTAAATTTTTACTGAGAACATATTTTTCGTGGTTAGATAATTCGGCATCTATTTCTAGCATATAGAAAATCCACTTTTGCTGGTCATTCCTCTTATTTTTGTATCTAATATAATTTTAATCTTCGGGTTTTTTTTAATATGCTAGACCACTGGTTTTAATTGATTAATATCAATT
>NW_026375987.1:0-329 GCF_001194135.2 Octopus bimaculoides | reverse complement strand
TATATATATATATGTGTGTGTGTGTGAAGGTGCATGGCTCAGTTGTTAAGTTGTTGCATTCATGACTGTGAGATTGTGGGTTTGATTCACAGACTGGGTGTTGCATTCTGTTCTTGAGCAAAGCACTTCATTTCACATTGCTCTATGATCATTTCATCATCTGACATATGACACTTGTTTCACCTGTACAGGTAATATCAATTTGATGGGGGGAGTGAGCTTATGTTTAAACAAACATTTGGTCACTATAAACAAATCATCTGTGAGGTTGTTCGATAAGAAATTGTACTCCTCAGCTGCATAATGGAATTTCATTTTAGAAAGTCATT
>NW_026375986.1:0-677 GCF_001194135.2 Octopus bimaculoides | reverse complement strand
ATATATATATATATATATATATATGAATATCTATCTATTAATCTATCTATCTATCTATATATACTGGCAAAAATTAAATTTTATGGTTGTAAGAAAACAACGTTTCAGAACGTCTGTTAATTAGAGGGACATTTGGGATTTTTGTGCAAAAATATTTCACCAGTCTTCTCTTCTCCAGTGTAGAGTATCCCAAATAATTATTGTCCGTTGTGCCTGAAAGACAATGTGTGCTGGTTATAACTGATTTAGAAAGATTTTGGTGGTGAGAGCAATGTAATTTTCGATTGAATGGGTCCTGCATACTTTGGAACTTAGATACATTAGCGATGGCTTTAGTGTGTTCGGTGCTGAAGGTTGTGGAGTAAGGAATTTTTATTGTACTCGTAATGAATATTTTATAATACGATTTTGGGGTGGGAAATATTTCTTGAATATGAAGACCAGCAATTTGATTATGGGTGTGACTACTGAGTTATGGGATGGATCATGCAAGCAGAGATTAGTGAGAACTGAGGAAACCTCCTTAGATCTTAATATCCTTGAAAATATTCCGGTTCTTTTTGCATGTAGATGTGATCGTATGTGATTGGCAATAACTTTATTTATAATTATTTTTTATTATCTTATGTTCTTATAATTATTCAATTTTTAAATTTATATATTTTTGTTATTTTATT
>NW_026375985.1:0-609 GCF_001194135.2 Octopus bimaculoides | reverse complement strand
CAGGTGTCTTTCGACTAAGGACGAATTAAACTAAGCTGGCGTGTGTGGAAATAAAGCCTTACGGCAGATATATGTATCATATATTTTACTTGTTTCAGTCTTTTAACTGCGGCCATGTTGGAGCATCGCCTTGAAGGAATTTAATCGAACAAATCGACCCCAGTACTTCTTTTTCAAGCCTAGTATGTATTCTATCAGGGCTTTTTGCCGAACCTCTCAATTACGGAGATATAAATACACCAACATCGGATACTAAGCGGTGGTGGGAGACAAACACAGATATAAAGACACCTACTCACACACATACACCCGCACACACGCACGTGCATACACACACACACGCACGCACACACACACACGCATGCATATGGCTGCGGCCATATTAGGGCACAGCCTTGAAGGTTTTAGTTGAAGGAACCAACCAAAGTAGTCAACTTTTTTTTTTCTTTCTTAATTTGGTACTTATTGTATCGGACATTTTGGCCGAACTGCTAGGTTAGTGGGACGTAAACACACCAAAACCGGTTGTGAAGCGGTGGCGAGAGACAAACATACACTTAAAACGATACACACACACACACACACACACACACACACACACACACACAC
>NW_026375984.1:0-293 GCF_001194135.2 Octopus bimaculoides | reverse complement strand
ATATATATATATCTACTTATCACTTCTCATTCTAACTCTTCCACTATCTTAGAATAGCCTTTAAAATTCATATAAGATATAAAGATCCATATACATGTACACACGCGCGCGCGTATATATATATATAAGAAGCTACACATACATATATATAATCATGTATGCATGCATGTCAGTATGTTTTTTAAATATATTTTTGTGTATATAGGATCGTATATTTAAAATAAGATTCATTTAAAATACATTTCGAGATGTATGTTGTACACATATGTACATATGTACATACATATACATAT
>NW_026375983.1:0-255 GCF_001194135.2 Octopus bimaculoides | reverse complement strand
TATATATCCTTTCTATTGGAAGCACAAGGCTTCTGATTTGGAATTCAGTCGACTACGTCGACCCCAGTGCGTAATTTTTGGTATTAATGCAGCACCGATTGGTATACCCAGTGGTATTTGTTTAATCCACCCCAAAAGGATGAAAGGCAAAGTTGACCCCGGTGGAATTTGAATTCAGAACGTAGCGTAAGACGTAATATCTATTTCTTTATTACCCATAAAGGGCTATACAAAGAATGTTTAAGACAATACAAA
>NW_026375982.1:195-648 GCF_001194135.2 Octopus bimaculoides | reverse complement strand
GTGTGTGTGTGTGTGTGCAATGGAAACACTGAAAAGAAAAATCAAACAGCATTTCGACTGTATGTGAGTGTATGTGTGTGTATGTGTGTGCGTGTACACGGGAAATAGGTGAATGTTTGGATCTTTACTCTTTTTTACTTGTTTCAGTCATTTGACTGCGGCCATGCTGGAGCACCGCCTTTAGTCGAGCAAATCGACCCCAGGACTTATTCTTTGTAAGCCTAGTACTTATTTTATTGGTCTCTTTTGCCGAACCACTAAGTTATGGGGACATAAACACACCAGCATCAGTTGTCAAGTAATGCTGGAGGGACAAACACAGACACACAAACAGTTCCATCTACCAAATCATCTCACAAGGCTTTGGTCAGCCCGAGGCTATAGTAAAAGACACTTGCCCAAGGTGCCACGCAGTGGGAATGAACCAGGAACCATGTGGTTGGTAAGCAAGCT
>NW_026375982.1:0-185 GCF_001194135.2 Octopus bimaculoides | reverse complement strand
GTAAGCAAGCTACTTACCACACTTACCTGCGCCTGATTATTTTGTACCTTATTTATATATAAAATACTACAATTAGCAATCATCTTTGACGGCACAGGGCCAGCTAGTTGTCATTATAAACATTGTCATCATCATCATTATTGCCATCATCAGCATCATCATCATCGTTGTCGTCAACATCATTG
>NW_026375981.1:0-209 GCF_001194135.2 Octopus bimaculoides | reverse complement strand
TGGCGGTGGTGGTAGTAGTAGTAGTGTTAGCAGCAGTAATAGTAGTAGTAGTAGTTCTAGTAGTCGTAGTAGTAGTAGTAGTAGTGGTAGTGGTGGTGGTAGTAGTAGTGTTAGTAGCAGTAGTAGTAGTAGCGGTACTACTAGATTCAGCAGTACTAGTAGCAATTTATGTAGTTGAAATTTTTATTCCAGAAACTTGTGTATATATG
>NW_026375979.1:0-338 GCF_001194135.2 Octopus bimaculoides | reverse complement strand
GCCAAGCAGTGGGACTGAACCCGGAACCATGTGGCTGGTAAGCAAGCTACGTGGGTTTCTTGCAGGCCTTAAGAGCCATATGAGACATCATCAATGATGGGGAAACCAAATAGGAGTTGTTCGTGTGTGTGTCTGTGCCTATCTGTCTGTCTCTATTATGTAGGGTTTCAACTATCAATCAACTAGAGTCAATAAAATATCAAGGAAATATTCAGATCATTAACTGCAGCTCCTAATAATTATTGTCATATTTATCTTACAACTGGTGAACACTTGTTAAAGCTTCCCAATGGACCAATAATTGGCAACAAGGAAGTATCTGTGACTTAGTGAAAAAT
>NW_026375978.1:0-386 GCF_001194135.2 Octopus bimaculoides | reverse complement strand
TGCATGTACGTATGTATGTATCTATATATACACGTAAGCATACATTTATAAACATATCTTTATATATACGGGGGCATGTATATGTAGGAAGACATGAATGTATTTCTCTCAGTACATCTTGTATCTTGGTGACTCGATATGTCTCAGTTATAATAGATGAGTAGGAAGATGATAAAAGTAGAGCCACAACAATACACTGTGATCTAATAAAATATTAGAACACATACAACAGTAAGCAGAATAACAATTTCATAAGAAATGGCACTTTTCTTTCATGCACCTGCTCATATTTTCACTCTTATCCTTCATTGCTTCTTCCCCACGCCTTCTCTATTTCTCTTCATATAAATATATATACATACATACATTCATACGTATATATATAT
>NW_026375977.1:0-381 GCF_001194135.2 Octopus bimaculoides | reverse complement strand
TATATATATATATATATATATATGTATATATATACACACACACATACACATATATCAGAAATACAAACATGATCATTATGGGTTTAATACTACTCTGCTGATACTTGTGTGCCAGAAGCAGAGAAGTGTATATAAAATATTATTTATCAGAAATAAAGAAGTATGTATCACAAAGTATCATTTCTCTCAAAGTTGAATCTGCTGCCCTCTTTTAAGGAGAACAGCCCAGAGAGTAGGAGACATAATATTGTAGACAACTTCAGAAATTATAGAGCTGGTCATTTCTTTTCCCATAGAATGTCAACATTGGCACACACATCAAGGTCTCATACAGTTTCCATCTACAAATTCCACTCACAAGGCACTGGTCAGCCCAGTGTT
>NW_026375976.1:0-439 GCF_001194135.2 Octopus bimaculoides | reverse complement strand
CGAAAGGATGAAAGGCAAAGTCGACCTTGGCGGAATTTGAACCCAGAACGCAAAGATAGACGAAATACCGCTAAGCATTTCGTCCGGCATGCTTACGATTCTGCCTGCTCGATGCCTTTGAACATTACGTATTATTAAAGTGGTGAGCTCGAACAATCGTTAGCGCGTCGAACAAAATGCTGAGCGGCATTTCTTCTGGCTCTGTAGATTCTGAGCACAACTCCTGCCGAAGTCCCCTTTATCTTTCATCCTTTCAGAGTCGATAAATAAAGTACCAGTCATTATTGACGGTCATGCAAACTTATTTCCCCTCCTTCAAATTGCCAGCCTTGTACCAAATTTAGAAATAATAATAATAATTATTATTATCATTTTGTTCCTCAGCATATTCTTTCAATTCTGTTTCCATTTCTTGCTGAGTGTCTTCCTGACACCTAGA
>NW_026375975.1:247-357 GCF_001194135.2 Octopus bimaculoides | reverse complement strand
CATGAGCACCATTGCTGATTCCACTTCCCATCTGTTCACACTCACGTGTCCATCTTCCTACCTGCACACAATATGCCCTTGTTAAATCAGCTCCCAACATGTAGCTCCCA
>NW_026375975.1:0-137 GCF_001194135.2 Octopus bimaculoides | reverse complement strand
CAGTGTACCCTACTTTATACACCACCCAGTAACTTGGATGAATGGCCCCTGCTCCCTCTCTGTCACATCTTCACTATCTTTCCCTCCTCTGTCTTCTCCATCTGAAGGAGTCATGACCCTCCTCTAATGCAAGACAC
>NW_026375974.1:0-246 GCF_001194135.2 Octopus bimaculoides | reverse complement strand
TATTGTTTCAAGATAACTAATAGGATGCGTGCGTATGTGTGGATAATTGTCCGTGTATTTACACACACACACAGCCACACACACACGCAGACACAAATGCATGAATAAGTATAAACATATACATATATATATCTATCTATATACAGTTATATATAGAATGTGTTTTATAAAATTTTGGATATTAATATATATATATAAATATATATGCATAAGTATACATATGCATGCATACGTCTATCTATCTAT
>NW_026375973.1:1271-1833 GCF_001194135.2 Octopus bimaculoides | reverse complement strand
CATTTTATTTATTATCTTCCATGGTGTGGCTAAAGCAAGTTGTTCAATATCTGTCTACTTAATTTCTTGGAGATTTTAGGTATAATTATACTAATGTGTCCATCTGTTTTAATTGAATTAAATCCATGTCTTTTTGCAGCTGAGGATTGCTCTGCATTTTTAAATTGATGTACTGATTAGATTGTTCACTTAAATGGAGTTGCATGAAACGATCGTACTGTATTACCTCTGGATATCCTTGTTGCTTATTTTGATTTTAATCACCTTACTTTGAAATTGAATGGATAATACCGTACTAAATTCTGGTGCCTAAAATTAAGTACCATTTTCACCTGAATCAAAATTTTTGCTGAACTCATCTACCATACACAAATATATAAAAATATATATATATATATACATAGAAGTGTGTATATATGTATGCGTCCATGTATATTCAGATGTCGAAATAAAGATTACCAAATAGGTAGCTGACAATGGATGGATTGTATTTATTTTAACATGATATTTGTGCGCTTGTTGTATCTGGCATTCTCGTTATCTCAATGTCGTGTCTAACGTT
>NW_026375973.1:0-524 GCF_001194135.2 Octopus bimaculoides | reverse complement strand
AAACGTGTTCAAAGGAGTTCTTCTCCTGACCTACTGAAATTTTTCATCTCTAAGGTAGCATTGTCCAGTGTGTAATTTTTTTTTGTAACACACTAGGCTGTAGTTTAAAATACATTTGACTGCTATTTCTAGCAAATTGAGGCATTAGAAAGCAGTTTCCTGTTCTCTTTATATTCCGTATAAACATAATAAATATAATAATTAGGTTATTTGATTGTCTTATTCTATTTGACTTCGACACTAGAACACTGTTCTGTTATAAGCTGCATAGCTTGATGCACACTGTTGCTTTGAATATATAAATATTGGATACTTACAACTTCTGTTTTATTTACTCTCTCCAAAACACGTTTCCATCTTGAGTCTCTGATAGTTGCTGTTTGTTCGTTTATCGAATCTGCAGCTGCAAGAATACGTGATGTTTGTGTTACAATATATATCGGTGTTATAAGCACAATATACTTGAGTTTATATATATATAAATATATATATGTGTGTGAGTGTGTGTGTGTGTGTGTGTGTGT
>NW_026375972.1:0-205 GCF_001194135.2 Octopus bimaculoides | reverse complement strand
ATGTGTCTGTGTGTCTGTAGGTCTGTGTGTGTGAATTTATGCATCTATAAAAGTATACATACATTTATGTATGAGTAGACAAGCACACACACAATTCGATCCAGGTATTATGATATTTATATTGAAATTGCAGGACTCACGAATATTTCAGGGAATTAATGATAAACCCATTGGGTTTTTTCCTGAATACTTTATCCTAAAATCT
>NW_026375971.1:0-291 GCF_001194135.2 Octopus bimaculoides | reverse complement strand
ATATATATGAGGGGTTGTATATTTATGTGTGTGTGTGTGTGTGTGTGTGTGTCTTTCCTTCTACTTTGATTTGAATTTTAGATAAAGATCCTCTCATCTCGGTTTTTTGTTTTTTAAATCGGTTTTGAAAATGTTGTCTTCGCTGCAGATATTCTTTTTATTATGTATTTAGACCTGATATATATCTTTTGTTCATATACGTACGCACATTCGTATGATATATAGAATCTATGTATATATGTATATATATATACATATAAATTTTATATATATATATATATATATATATAT
>NW_026375970.1:0-306 GCF_001194135.2 Octopus bimaculoides | reverse complement strand
AGGTTTTCGGAGGTTGGTGAGAAAGATTGTCGAAGGTTGGTGAGAGAGGTTGGCGAGAGAGGTCGTCGGAGGTTGTCTAGAGAGGTTGTCGAGAGAGGTTGGCGTTCACAGAAAAACTATTGTTTTACCGTGAGAAAAGCGCTGTTGAAGTGTTAAGTGAAATTTGGCAATCGAGAATCGAATCCACGCTATGCCCGAATGAAGCCTCTACAAATACGTTGTGGAAAAAAAGTTATCTACTGTTATGGAGAAAGTGTAACTGTAAAAATGCAGAATTATCAGAATAATGGGCATTCAAAAAAGTAT
>NW_026375969.1:0-608 GCF_001194135.2 Octopus bimaculoides | reverse complement strand
ACTGTGAATTTTGTTCCTTGTAAACTGTAAATTTTCCCCATCTAAAATATTCATACCTTGTCACTGATGACAGAATACCAAGTGCACAGACACGCTAACCTACCACCCAGAAACAGCAGTAAGACATCAAATTCACCTTACTCCAATTAAATTATTCTAAATGACTTGAGATACTTGTTCTGCCTTGGTTTTTATTTTTCGTCTAATATAATATATGCCTGCTACCATGGAACCCTAATACGGATCCCTAGATCCAGCCTTAGCCGTGATCCTGGAACCTAACAATCAACCTACTATAGCACTCACCCAGCATACCAATTCGTTTAGATCACAAGTGAACTTGACCCCTCACATTCTATCAAATGTTCTTTGCACTCTCCTGTCCCAGAAAGTACTTTCTCTTTGTCCTTTTTCATTTCCACTCATTTCAAAAATGTGTATAGACATGGAGATTTTTTTTCCCTCCTTCTTACTTTTCCTTTGGATTTTCCTATGTTTCCTGTTTCCGAAGAAGAGCTATGCTTGAAACATAAAACAACCACTCTCTTCTTTCTCTGAGCATCTTATTAATACTATGTCCTCACGTCTGTTTTTCCACTTTTTGAATT
>NW_026375968.1:0-512 GCF_001194135.2 Octopus bimaculoides | reverse complement strand
CTCTCTCTCTCTCTCTCTCTCTCTCTCTCTCTCTCTCTCTCCCTATCAATATCTATTTCCTTTTTTCTCCCATTCTTTCTCTTCCCTTTATCACTCTCTTTCACTGTCTTTTTCTTTCATTCGATCTTCTTTACCCCTCTAATGTTATCAACACCTCTTTGTTTCACTTTCACTTTCTCTTTCACTTCTCATCTGCTTCCCAGTGGCTCTCACATTCATTCTATCAAGTTCTCTTTCTTTCTCTCTTCTTCTCCCTGATTTATCATTTAACTCACTCACACCGCTCCACCCTCACACCTCAGACATCACTTACTATTCCTCATTATTACTCTCAAAAACTTAGACATCTATGTTATTATGGGCTGACCCTATGTCAAAGTTTTTACATGTAACATGTGAGTTAATGTGAGGTCTCAAGGTAGTAACTTAACCTGCAAGAAATAGCAGCAAAATATTTCCTCACTGTGTTCATGTGTGTGTGTGTGTGTGTGTGTGTGTGTGTGTGTGTGTGT
>NW_026375967.1:0-431 GCF_001194135.2 Octopus bimaculoides | reverse complement strand
TATATACACACATTTATGCACATATATATGTGTGTGCATGATGTATAGGGAGAAGGGGGAGAGAGTCGGTTAGCGAGAGAGAGAGAGAAGGAACGAAAGAGAGAGAGAGAGAGAGAGAGAGAAAGGAACAGATAAGCGATTAATATATGAAAAGGAGCGACGTCTATTTATAGATCTCCCATATTGAAGCACCTGTGATTGCATGTACCTTTGTGTCCAGTCAACGATGAATAGCGATATACGTTATGGTCGTTTGTCTTTTGACTTAGTGTACCTGGAAATACACACACCTGTGTGCGGGGGAAATATACAGGTGTAAACATGTATGTAATAAAAGAGAATATATGTGTGCTTCTAATGTCTTAGGTGTGGCTGTTATATCAAGACGGATATATATATAAACAAATATGTGTGTGTCTGTGTGTGTTCAT
>NW_026375966.1:0-263 GCF_001194135.2 Octopus bimaculoides | reverse complement strand
GACACCATCTATGCGGGCATATGCAGCCACCCGTACGTGCAAACATGAGATGTGTTTATGTGTGTATGTGTATTCGTGTGTGTGTGTGTGTGTGTGTGTGTGTGTGTGTGTGTGTGCATGTATTATGTATGTGTATCTACGTGTGTGTATTCGTGTGTTTGTGTGTATGTGCATGTATGTATGTTTATCTACGTGTGTGTGTGTATGTGTGTGTATTCGTGCATGTGTGTATGTGTTGTGTATATATGTGTGTGTGTGTATGT
>NW_026375965.1:1641-1902 GCF_001194135.2 Octopus bimaculoides | reverse complement strand
GTTAGGGTTAGTTTAAGTTAAGGGTTAGGGTTAGGGTTAGGGTTAGGTCTCGGGTTAGGGTTAGGTTTAGGGTTAGGGTTAGGGTTAGTGTTAGAGTTAGGGTTAAGGGTTAGGGTTAGGGTTAGGTCTAGGTTAGGGTTAGGGTTAGGGCTAGGGTTTGGGTTAGGGTTTGTGTTAGGGTTAGTTTAAGTTAAGGGTTAGGGTTAGGATTAGGGTTAGGTCTAGGGTTAGGGTCAGTGTTAGGGTTAGGGTTAGGGTTAG
>NW_026375964.1:0-232 GCF_001194135.2 Octopus bimaculoides | reverse complement strand
GTGTGTGTTTGCTTATGAATGGACATATATATATGTACACACATAGAAGACAGTTAACAGAGGGCAGTGAACAGAGGAAAATGTAGCAGTGAGGGTGCAATAGGCCATTGCACAGAGGTGGTGACAAATCTGCATGTACATACATGTCAAAGAGAAGTATAGTTGCAACAGCTAAGTTTCAAATCAGATAAAAAACAAGATTAATAATTTATAGTAAGATAAGGGAAAAAAA
>NW_026375963.1:0-236 GCF_001194135.2 Octopus bimaculoides | reverse complement strand
ATATATATATATATATATATATATGTATGTATGTATGTATGCGTGTGCATATATATAAATCTGTGTTCGTATGGAGGTAGGTTCTATGTATGTAAGAGTATTGGTATATATATATCGACGAATGCGTCACGTATGTACATGTGTGTGTGTGTGTATATGCACACAACCACACACATATATATATATACACATATATACACACACACATATACACACATACATATATATATACACAC
>NW_026375962.1:0-241 GCF_001194135.2 Octopus bimaculoides | reverse complement strand
ACTGTTTACAACGTTTAACATTTCAATAGAAGATCCATTTTTCATCACCAAAATCACCTTTGATCTTCATCTTCAAGGTTGATATCTCCACTTCTGAATTTTGCAAACCATCTTCTGCAAGTTCTTTCATTCAAGCATTCTTTCCTATAAACTGAGTGTATGTTTCGAGTTGCTTCGGCTGCAGTTTCCTTTTTTGTACTCATGAAGCATTATGTGCCTTAAATGCTCTTTGGATACTTCC
>NW_026375961.1:0-234 GCF_001194135.2 Octopus bimaculoides | reverse complement strand
CGTGGTGTAGATGTATATTTTAAAATCTGTTCAGGATAGCGCTACGATGGCAAGTAAAAGGTGTGTCTCTTATTAATTATTGGAGAAATAAACCAGTTACCGATTTAGGCTGGAGAATTCGGCATATTTCTAGAGGAAGGCGTTCAAAACGAACTTTTTAAACGGTCCCCTACACCTGCCTGTCCGATTTTAACGGCACCATATGTATGTATGTGTGTATGTATATATATATAT
>NW_026375960.1:0-577 GCF_001194135.2 Octopus bimaculoides | reverse complement strand
TATATATGTAGGATCTTGCAGGTATGAAGTGGATTCGATCCACCATAGCCAAATTTAAATTAACAGTCCAACAGAAATTTTCTCACGTTGGAACAATGGTTTTTCTCTGACAGCAGTTTCACATTTGCCAGATTGCCTTTAGCTAGGCCGAAATAATGTCTTCACCACTTGACCCTTATAACCTCTTCTACTTCACCAAAAGCTAGAATAGAGATATCACAGTACCACCAACGAAACCCATTGTTCTCAACGATATGTCTATCCTTCTGGATAATTATAAAAGCAAGAACCCCTAAGCAAAAACCAAGTAGTCATTTGGTGACAACTCAATTAGTTAGGGAACGGACTGCTAGAATCATGATCACAAGGAAGGCAGCTACTAAAGACAATGGTCAGCGAGAGAAATTAAATTTACTGTCAGTAACTGTGAGACAACATCCCACAACCCTACAACTCTCACTAGCTCTAATTCTGTTCTCTTACAACATCATTTTCTCGCTAACTGTGGATTACTGCTAACAGCGTGTACACAAAATTATACGAAAAAATTCTACCACATCTTTCTTTCACATGTTCT
>NW_026375959.1:0-363 GCF_001194135.2 Octopus bimaculoides | reverse complement strand
TATTTTCAACTTTTTCCTGCCTCCTCTGTTAGACTATGCTTAATTATACACTATGCGACTGTTTTCTTTTCTGAACCGACTATCCACTGCTCTTTTCTCTTTCATTCTTTATTTCTTCTTCGCTGATACCGGCGTCTCTTTTATCTGCATTTATCACCCTATTTCCCTATTGTTTACTTTTATGTTCAATTTTATCTCTTTTTTTTTTTCTCTGGGTGCCGTTAACTGACATCTTTTAATTACTAATTCCTTCTTCAACGACCTCACCTTACCCCTCGTTTCTTTTATTTTTCTCACTTTAAACTAACTCTACCCTTCTTAACTTTTTTCCTATTGAACTGATACACATACACACATACATAC
>NW_026375958.1:0-433 GCF_001194135.2 Octopus bimaculoides | reverse complement strand
TAATAAGTAAAAGCACAATAAATAAGTATAATATGATACAAAGTAAATATATATATATATATGAATTGTACCTAGCTGTTTATATTAATTTATGTATATACATATATATTTACATGAATTGCATCTAGCTGTTTATATTCTTTTCTACTCTAGGCACAAGGCCCGAAATTTTTAGAGAGGGAGCCAGTCGATTATATTTACCCCCAATATGTAACTGGTACTTAATTTATCGACCCCGAAAGGATGAAAGGAAAAGTTGACCTCAGTGGAATTTGAACTCAGAACACAAAGACAGATGAAATACTGCTAAGCAATTTGCCCAGCATGCTAATGTTTCTGCCAGCTCACTGCCTTCTAGCTATTTATATTAATTTATAAATATCTACATATATATATTACGGAGATGCACTTGCATAGCAAGTGACCTGATCTG
>NW_026375957.1:0-309 GCF_001194135.2 Octopus bimaculoides | reverse complement strand
GTGAGAACTAGTGGTAGTGATGACGGTGATGCCGGTGCCAGTGGTGGTAGTGATGATGACGAAGACAATCTGTGCGATGACGACGAAGACGACGACGGCAACAATGACAACGTTGGCAATAACGATGATGAAAAATGCTGTTGCTGCTGACGATGACGACGACGACGACGATGATGATGATGATGATGATGATGATGATGATGATGATGATGATGATGATGATGATGATGATGATGTATTTTTGGTAAGGTTCGTTTTCTCAAGAACCGAAACATGTTAAATATCTCTGACAAAATTATAAATTAAAAT
>NW_026375956.1:0-235 GCF_001194135.2 Octopus bimaculoides | reverse complement strand
GTAAGTAATTTCATCATTTACTAACAGAAGTACGGTTTTGTGTTTTCCTGAGGGTTTTTTTTTTCTGGTACCTTTGATACTGGCTCTTTGGTTCACTGAGTGACAAATTTCACTTCAACCTCACTTCAACTTCAATCGTTACTGTTCTCAATAAAAGTTTACCTTTTCATTCGCTAACAAGTTCAATGAGGGTTCACATTCATGGTGACCCGTTAGCCGCACAGTTCTCCAACAA
>NW_026375955.1:0-263 GCF_001194135.2 Octopus bimaculoides | reverse complement strand
AAGAAGAAGAAGAAGAAGAAGAAGAAGTGGAGGAGGAGGAGGAGGAGGAGTAACAACAACAGCAACAAAACTAAAACTAAAATTAACGGGAATAGAAAAATTCTTTAGAATGACACACACCTCTCCTTTTTTTTGCCTCTATTATCTTCAATTCCAATCTAAGCTCTCTCTCCCAGACACACATACACACACATCTTTTCTCTTTCTCTCTTTCTTCCAACTTCTACCTTATTGTTATTAGTGGTAATATACTTTTCCTAGTT
>NW_026375954.1:0-329 GCF_001194135.2 Octopus bimaculoides | reverse complement strand
ATATCTATATTTATTTATATATATATATATATGTAGGCATACATATATGCATTTATATTTATCTATAATGTATCTATAATCTCTCTTCCTCTTTCTCTCAGTCTCTCTCACTCTCTATGTGCGTGCGTGTCTGTGTGCATTTGCACATGCGTTTGGTGGTGAAAATGGAACTCAGAAACTTACTATATATTGTTTCATTATTTTATTATTAATAATTGGCAAAATTTATGGAGTAACTGAAGCGTGTGTGGCTCGTACATTTATATCTATGTGTGTGTGTGTTTGTGTGTGTGTGTGTGTATTTGTGTGTGGGCGTATTTACGCATGTT
>NW_026375953.1:0-347 GCF_001194135.2 Octopus bimaculoides | reverse complement strand
ATAATAATAATAATAATAATAATAATAATAATAATAATAATAACAAAAAGTCCTGTTTGTACCGGTTGCCCTGGACAGTCATGGATTCTGAAAGCTTTATTATATTACATCTCAAATTTTACCCCTTTCCTTTCTATACAACTTTCTCTCTTTAACCATTTTATATTCATAATTTTTTGTCTATTTTAAACATATATTATACTTCTATTTTTTTGCATATATTTTATTATACTTATATTATGTTTATATGTATTCTTTTTTCTTCTTTTAGCCGTCCTTCTCACCCATTGGTATATCTTGACGGATGAATATAAGCGATTACTCCATGTTTCTTTTACCGTTTGTAT
>NW_026375952.1:0-259 GCF_001194135.2 Octopus bimaculoides | reverse complement strand
TTTTTTTTCTTTTGTGTGTGTGAGAGAGTTTGTTGTTGGAAATGGCCATAATTAATCTGATGTCCCTGATGATGATAATACTGAACGACAGGACTGATGATGACGATGATGATGATGACGATGATGATGGGGATGAGGACGATGATGACAACTGGGAAATAATAAGCCAAGATATGAAAATATTTATGAAACATTCATCAGATACACTTAAATCTGTTGAGAATTGAAATGCAACAAGTATGAGGTGGGGTGGGTGTGG
>NW_026375951.1:0-317 GCF_001194135.2 Octopus bimaculoides | reverse complement strand
AAAAATAACACACATAAGAGAACAATTTGAAAAAAAGTTTTTGTTTAAACTGCAGATGTAATTTTCTTGTTATCAACATCAATATTATTTGTACCCCCAGTACAACCGTTATATTCTAAGCCAGGGTTGTAGTAGTAGTAGTAGTAGTAGTTGTAGTAGTAGTAGTAGTAGTAGTAGTAGTAGTAGTAGTTGTAGTAGTAGTAGTAGTAGTAGTAGTAGTAGTAGTAGTAGTAGTAGTAGTAGTAGTAGTAGTATAAGGATGCATTCTGAGAAAGTTTTACTTAATCAAAGAAAAGTATGGCAGCCTGATTTGTATA
>NW_026375950.1:0-260 GCF_001194135.2 Octopus bimaculoides | reverse complement strand
TTTCGTATTTTCCAGTGGTGTTCTCTGTCTATTATTTTAACTTCATCCCCTGTGGGATGAAGCACATATGCTAGGACACAACAATCTCTTAAGCAGACTGAGTGCAGATATGAATAGCATATGGGAACCGGTATTAAGGAAGGATAAGAAAATATTAGATTCACTCCATAATTGCCCACGGACATATGGCATAGTGGTTAAGAGCGCGGCCTACTAACCCCAAGATTCTGAGTTCGATTCCAAGCAGTGACCTGAACAAT
>NW_026375948.1:0-428 GCF_001194135.2 Octopus bimaculoides | reverse complement strand
GATGGATCGTGTAGGAGGTAGCATCCATAGCTAGAAATAGCAGCCAAATGCCGCACACATCAAGACATCTGACACACAAACTATTAAAAGATTAAATGCTTTCATTGTTTAATACTTACGGAATTGTTCTTATAAAGGATAGTGTTGTTGTTAGAAGTACGTCGGGTTGTAGAGAAATGTATCATAAATGTGTCTGGGAGTTAATTAAGAGAAATTCTGGCTCCAAACATGTTTGTCAATATACAAGGAATTGAAGCGGAAGTAGGTTTAATGCGCATGCGTATGAAATGTTGATTTTTTTTTACATTTTGGCACAAGGCCAGCACTTTCGTGAGGTGGAGGATGGTCCATGAGTCAAATATATGGACCTTAGTAGTTAACTGGGGTACTACTAAAGCAGCACGGTCCCGAACGCGCAGTCGCGCGTC
>NW_026375947.1:0-218 GCF_001194135.2 Octopus bimaculoides | reverse complement strand
TATCCCCGGTCCGTTATGGCCCAGAATATTATTGCCTGTCAGTTTCCCATCTAAATATTAAATAGATTTCCGAAGTGTTGCGGAGATTCCGGCTATTTGTTTTCGTGCTCTAAGGTAAAATTTGCCATCGTCTCGCTATGCTTGTCAGGGAAACCTTCTATGTCAACCGAGAAAATGACAAAAGTATTGTAAAGGCTTTGCATAGAAATTCAGAGAAA
>NW_026375946.1:0-709 GCF_001194135.2 Octopus bimaculoides | reverse complement strand
TCTCTCTCTCTCTCTCACTCTCTCTCTCTCTGAACGTCACGAAATTACAGCACTTGTAACTTGCATTATCTTTTTCTTCTAGTTCTTCCTCCTCCCCTTCTTCTATTTCTTCTTCTTCTTGTTCATGCCCCTTTTCTTCTTTAGCGTTTTCTTCTTAATCTTCTACTTCTTCCTTTTCTTCTTCGTGTTCCTTTATTTCTTATTCACGTCTTCTTCTACTCCTTCTTAAATTTACTCTTCCTGTTCATCTTCTTTATCTTTTGGCATTTCTTTTTTATTTCTTTTTCTTTTATTACTACTCTTGTTTCTTCGTCTGCTTCATTTTCTACACTTCTCCTATTAGTCTTATTCGTCTTCTTCTTGTTCTTCCCTTTCTTCGTTTTCTTCTCCTCCTTTATCTTCCTCCTCTTCTCTCCCTTTTAATCTTCATCTTGTTTTTACCTTCCTTTTCTTCTGTTACTTCGCCTTCTTGCCCTCTTCGTCTCATTTTACTTGTTTCTTCTACGTTTTCATTTTCTTCTTTTTCCTCCTTTTTCGAATTTTTTCTTCTTCTTCTTCTTCTTCTTCTTCTTCTTCTTCTTCTTCTTCTTCTTCTTCTTCTTCTTCTTCTTCTTCTTCTTCTTCTTCTTCTTTCGTGTCTCCCTTCTGTCTTGGTATTATTTTACTTCTTGTTTTTCGTCTTTTTCGTCCTATCCTTCTTGCATATTAT
>NW_026375945.1:0-520 GCF_001194135.2 Octopus bimaculoides | reverse complement strand
TGGGGGGGGGGAGTCTCCTGTTGAAGACGACGAATGAGCATTCAGGTTTTGCTGAATGGCCCACACAAATGAATTGTTGACAGTGATCAATTGTTTGTGCCACACATTAGTTCACTCCCTGCATAAAATCGACATTTGTTTGAACAGGTGCACTGCATGCCATATATCAGGTGTTGAAGTGATCGTAGAGCATCATGAGATGAAGTGTTTTGTTCAAGAATACAATGCACCACCCAGTCTAGGAATTGAAACCACGATCTTGCAATCGTGAGATCACCACCTTAACCACACACACACACACAGATATATATGTAACATATGGTATAATTATAAACAGGGCAAATTTTAGCCCTTTTTCTACAAAAAAAGGATGAACAACCTTAATCAGTTATCAAACTTTATGGGGTTCTCATCAGAAGCATCCACAACATTCTGACACTCTGCAGATAAACAAGCAGCCAAACTGTTTCTATACTCAACAAATGCAGCAGTTACTCTATGAAGGAGCCCCTAATTTGCA
>NW_026375944.1:0-298 GCF_001194135.2 Octopus bimaculoides | reverse complement strand
GCTCTCTTCTCCTTCAAGGAGTTTGCGGTATGCTGCAATCTCCAATTCCAAGGACAGTTTAGCATCCATCAGGTCTTGTAATTCCTTCAACATTGCTTCCAACTCCGCACGCAAATTGGAAATCTCGGCTTGGTATTTCGCAGCATCTGTTGCCCGTCCGTTTAGAGCTTCTTCCAGTTGAAATTCTAGCTCTCGCATTCTACTTTTCATATTTGCTATCTATAAAGACAAGATAAATAAAGCGATTATTTACAAGAAACTATAATACAATTCCTAATCTTGTATTATTATTATTATT
>NW_026375943.1:4219-4559 GCF_001194135.2 Octopus bimaculoides | reverse complement strand
ACGTGTGAGTGTGTGTTTGTGTTTGTGGTATGATCGATGTTTTAAAGGACTTAATCCATGAAGTATAACGCTCTGCGGCTGAAGAGAAGCTCAGTGTTGATCTACGTCGATGTAACACAATTAGATATAGCCCAGTTGTTTGATATATGTTAGCTTTGAACGGAATCGTTCATGAGGGACCGCAGAAAGTGGACAATAAGCAAAGGTCAAATGTGCCCCCCAGCTTCTCTGGTCTTTAATGAAATGCAGCTAAATAACCTGCTTTTATACATACATACACACATACATACATACATACATACATACATACATACATACATACATACATACATATATATAT
>NW_026375943.1:0-824 GCF_001194135.2 Octopus bimaculoides | reverse complement strand
AGAGAGAGAGCCATCCCCTAAATTATGTGGTTTTTCAATTGCATGAACTAAAAGTCGGAGGGAGACGAGATGAACTACCTGCATCAACTTGCTACAAAAGCAGATAGTAATTTTACCTTGTATTTATTCTTAGTGTAAGTTTTGGAGAGTGCAGTTCGATTTTAACAGTTATTTTTTCAAAGCTATAATGGAAGTGACAGAGGAGCATATTCCGTATATTTGGCTTTATGAGTTCAATAAAGGCAACAACGCAACAGAAAATGCGAGGAATATTAATACAGTACATGGGGTTCGGACAATAAGCGTAAGCCAGTGTCAATGGTGGTTCCAGAAATTCCAAGCTGGAAACTACAGCCTAGAAGACGAGCCTCGTCTTGGAAGATCTGTAGAGCTCGACGGGGACGTCCTGCAAACCCTGGTGGAACAAAACCCATCGTAACTATTAAGGAACTAGCAAAACAGCTTCGATTTGGTCATTCCACCATTCGTTGACACCTGCGTGCCATCGAAAAACTCAGCAAATTGGGTCAGTGGGTTCCTTACAAACTTTCCGAGTCTAATCGCACACAGAGCACGAATGTGTACTTTTCTTTGCTGTCACGTCTCAGGAATGAAGCATTTTTGGACCGAATAGTGACTGGTGACAAGAAATAGGTTCTCTATAAAAATATCAAGCGCCGAAGATAGTGAGTAAGAAAAGGAGAAACACCAGCACCCTAGGCTAAAGAAGGTCTTCGCCCACGTAAGGTGTTGTTATCTGTTTGGTGGGATGTTAAAGGTTTAGTCCACTTTGAACTTTTAAACCTAAACCAAACGATAACAAA
>NW_026375942.1:190-389 GCF_001194135.2 Octopus bimaculoides | reverse complement strand
ACCATCTCGGAGATGAACGACAGTGTATGTATTTGTCAGCAGTAGTAGTCATGACTGTTTCATTAATAATAATCGCTTCGAAATCACATGGGCTTGATTCCACCGCATGGTACAGGAAAACCGATCAAGAAATACATACAGAAATAATTACATATCTATTTACATATTAAACTCAAGTTTTTCACTTTAACACCAGTGT
>NW_026375942.1:0-180 GCF_001194135.2 Octopus bimaculoides | reverse complement strand
TGAATGAATAAAAGAGTATTGAAAATTATCATTATTATATACACGCTTTTAGTTATTACAATTGCTTTTTCCGTTTCCTATTTTTTACATCATTTACGTTCTAAATTTGATATTTCCCATACAAATTCATTGAGCACGGTCGTAAACTGTTCCTTCCACGAAAATACGTTTTGAAATGTT
>NW_026375941.1:0-232 GCF_001194135.2 Octopus bimaculoides | reverse complement strand
TATACATACAACCACACGCACATATATACATACATATACACGCATACACTCACATATACATGCACTCTCTGTGTGTCTATCTCACACACATTTGGTGATTCTATACACAGTCAAAGAATTACATTTGAAGGAGTTATGATCTACATTTATCACTGGCAACAAATATTACTCTCATATTTTGTACCTCAATGAAGAACAAATTCATTTGCACTATTATTATTCATTGACAACT
>NW_026375940.1:0-428 GCF_001194135.2 Octopus bimaculoides | reverse complement strand
TTTGTTTTAATTAAATAACTTTCCTCGTTAGATATTCATAAGAACATAATAAAATCGACATTAATATTTCGTAAAATGGTCATATGAAATTTCAATAATATTTCTCCACCAAGCCCGCCATCTAACAACTTAAACAAGTAAAAAATAAATATTTTGTTTAATTATGAAATAAAGTTTATTTTTATCGTCCCTCTTTTGTTTTATTTGCTTCATGTATTGGGCTGGCACCACGCAGGAGCAGAACTTTGAATGGTTTAACCGAACAAATCGGTCCCGGTGCTTATTTATTTTCGAAGTTTGGTACATGTATTCTATCGGTCTCCGTTACCGAAACGCTACGTTTCGGGGACGTAAGCTAACTAACATCGGTTGTTAAGCGGTAAAGATGACAAACACATCATATCACAAACATATACATACATATCATA
>NW_026375939.1:0-235 GCF_001194135.2 Octopus bimaculoides | reverse complement strand
AGCGGCACCTGGCAAACAGGGGCCTGGTAGTGGGAGTTAACAGTGTTGTAGCTAGTTTCCTGCTCTCACTTCTATTAATCTCAGAGATCCCGAAAAAGAATCAAGGGTGCTGGCCTTCGTCTTATAAGACATATAATGGATTTTTTTTTGTTCGACACACTTCCGATGTTATTGAAAATTTCTACACAAATACTCTTTTACTTGTTTCAGTCATTTGACTGCGGCCATGCTGGAG
>NW_026375938.1:0-475 GCF_001194135.2 Octopus bimaculoides | reverse complement strand
ATAAATTCCTCTATTTACATAATATCGAGCTCTCATTCATTCTTTTGTTGACATATCACTATTATTATTAATATATATGTATATATTTTCTTTCTGTTCACCTATATTTATCTTTACCATATTATACTGACGAGTAGAGGTTGTATAATACTACCATAACTACGAAATCATGATCTATAGTTTAGTCTGTTTTTAAGGGGCTGGCTTTGAGAGTTGCATTTCCTCGCGTCCGGTAAAAATGTGTTTTTTATGGTAGTCTGACCTTAGAGGCATTATTGTATAGTGATGCTCTTATATAAATAAATATATATTTTGGGAATAAATGATGGATTTTTTCCCCCCTTATGAGGTTTTTTTCACGCTAGCTGCTTGATAAACTCTTGTAAAAGAATTCATCCTATTATTGAATTTAAATATATAACCAAAATATATTCAATGCTGAATTTATTCTGAGAAAAAAACACATGTACCGAGA
>NW_026375937.1:0-260 GCF_001194135.2 Octopus bimaculoides | reverse complement strand
TATATATGTAAATGTGTGTGTGTATCTGTGCGCGTTTATATGTAGGTGCATATGTATGTGTATGTGTGTATATGTATATGCATCCATATGTGAGTGTATATATGTGTTTGTGTGTATATGTGTGTGTGTGTATAGGTGTGGGTATGTGGGTGGTGGTGTGTGGTGCGTGTGCGTCGGCGGGTATAATTAATTAATTAATATATTATCGTAATAGAAAGATCCAATAGGAAATCTTGATGTACATGGGGGATGAATTTTTG
>NW_026375935.1:0-410 GCF_001194135.2 Octopus bimaculoides | reverse complement strand
GGGGGGGGGTACAACTCTGTAGTTATTCTGACAAGTAGACTAGACTAGGGGTTCTTTCTCAAACCATTTTTTTTTATGAACCCCTTTGTTTATTATTTTATTCTGGTGGATCCCCGTAGCAAAACTAGTTTGATAGAAACTTCCTTTCAAAATTCCTACATTGTTTTACACGCATTAACTTTTGTAGGCTGAGCTATGCAAAACATTAGAGAAAGAAACCTAGCTGTTTCTTACAATAAATATATATACCAATACATGTGTAGTGACTTCATTTAGGCATAGAGTAGATTTGAACGTGAATCAGCAAATTTCCCATAACATTTCAACAACACTTTTCTTGTTGAAAAATAATAGTTGAAGTTGGCGCGGGAGTGGCTGTGTGGTAAGTAGCTTGCTTACCAACCACATGG
>NW_026375934.1:0-483 GCF_001194135.2 Octopus bimaculoides | reverse complement strand
AGGAGACACGGTCGAATAATTGTCGTCCTGATGAAGGATGTTGAATCAGAAACGTGGGCTCATGATTGTTTTATCTCTAGACAGTAAGTCTGACCATTTCCTTCACGGCATGTCAGTTTTTCGAGAAATCGTGAATCTTGATACTATCATCCTTTCGGAAGTGAAGTTGGTCATAATTGCCATCTGAGAATTACCATACACTTTTTGAGGCGGAAATAATTTTAATAAATCATGAATTTTTGTTATATGTTATTTCACATACGGTATTTGTTTTATGTAATTTCAAATACATGCCAGCGCTCGCTTCAAATTATTTCTTAGTTCATTTTTGCTTAAATTACATACATACACACACGAGTGTGTGTGTTTGTGTATGCGTGTGTATGTGTGTTCATATATGTACGTTCTTATATGTATGCATGTATATATAAATATATTTACATACATACACGCACACACACACACACACACACACACACACAC
>NW_026375933.1:0-249 GCF_001194135.2 Octopus bimaculoides | reverse complement strand
TTTTTTTTTTTAGCCTGATACTTATCCTATCAGTCTGTTTTGCCAAAGTGTTAAATTAACAGGATGTAAACACACCAACACTGGTTGTCAACCAGTGGTGTGGGACAAACACAGACAGAAACAAACACACACACACATTTGTTATAGATATTTAGCTGAAGCAACAGACTGACTCAAGGGCCGAGAGTTTTGTATATCAGCACTTATCAAACCTGTTCTCCATCATCAAACCTGTTCTTGGCTACTATT
>NW_026375932.1:0-275 GCF_001194135.2 Octopus bimaculoides | reverse complement strand
CAAATTTACATTTGGAACTTGAGAAAAGTCTTGCATATTTTTACTGTTCCGACTACTATATTTTCCTAAGTCTGATGTAATATTCTCGGGTCACTTTAGCATTATTCACAGTGCCTTCATATGATACATTTGTCGCACAGGTTTTGGATTTAGGAGACTGACTTTACTCGTTCTATAACCAAATATGAACGTTCCTTTTGGCCAAATTTCATGCCTGTATCAGCTGAAAACGTATGTATGTATGTATGTATGTATGTATGTATGTATGTATGTAT
>NW_026375931.1:0-634 GCF_001194135.2 Octopus bimaculoides | reverse complement strand
TGTGTGTGTGCTTGTGTGTATGTGTGTGTATGTATACGCATACATATATGTATATATATGCAACAATTGTGTCCATATATGTATGTGTATATTCGAAGCTGAGGAATTTAGGGTAAATACAGCAGAGTCACATTCAAGTAAATGACGATACACTATTAGTCTTTTACCTTTTACTTGTTTTAGTCATTAAACTGCTGCCATTCCGGGGCACCGCCTTGAAGAACTTGTTATTCAGACGAATCGACCCCTGTACGTATTTTTTTTTTTTCGTAATTCTATACTACATGTTCTATAAATGTTTTTGCCATTCCGGTAAGTTCGAGGAGCGTAAGCACACCACCGACGGTTATCAAGCGGTGGCGAGAGACACATGAAAACACAAAAACACACGCGCACATAAATATATACATGCGTATATATACGACGGAATACTTTCAGTTTTTATCTACCATATTTAATCACAACACCGTTGTTCACACGAGATTATACTAGAAGACAATTTCTCAAGGGGCTACGCAGTGGGACTGAACCCGGAATAATGTGGTTCGGAAGTAAACTACTTACTACGAAGACACACGTGCGCCTATAATATGTTGAATACTTTCTTCACCCTTAACTAAATTCAAAGATATAC
>NW_026375930.1:0-298 GCF_001194135.2 Octopus bimaculoides | reverse complement strand
TCGACCTCGGCGGAATTGGAACTCAGAACGTAAAGACAGACGAAATACCGTTGAGCCTTTCGCCTTCGCCCGGCGTGCTTAACGTTTCTGCCAGCTCACCGCTTTTGAGGTTGGCATATATTAAGACTCCCCTAAACGACAAACACACGCATGAAGTCTCCAGTCGCGATACGAACTCAATGCACCGAAATCATGAACTTCGAACGAGTCCCATTGTTCACAATGACATTTTCCCAACAACAGCAACTGCAATAACAATGACATTTATTAATGGCTACTCTGAAAGGATTTAGTAACC
>NW_026375929.1:0-231 GCF_001194135.2 Octopus bimaculoides | reverse complement strand
CCCCGAGACATCAGACTCGGCAAAGACACCTCGGTCTGGCGCCATTTCCGCTCAACCAGTCACCCTCTACAACACCTGTCTGTGTTCAGATTGTCCTTGCACAGGGGCCATCCGGATTCTCGTTTTCGCCGTGAGTAGGGATTAATCTTCTCTCTTCGCTCCTATGCCCCACATGGGCTCAACTCTCCTCCTCTCTTCATCTAACCCTCCTCCTCTCTCCTCTCTTCCTCT
>NW_026375928.1:1217-2386 GCF_001194135.2 Octopus bimaculoides | reverse complement strand
CACATAAGTATACATTATAAAAAAATAAACTAAAAATAAGTTTATAATTATTAAGCTTCAAGATATAACAAGGGACAAATTATTCATTTACCTAATTAGAGATGTGCGAATAATAAATAGTTTGTTGTTTTAATGCTCTTCTGTGTGTTTGTGTGTGTGTGTGTGTGTGTACATACATGCATGCACGCAAGCACATACATATATGTATAGACGCTCACGCATACATGTAAGCATACATACACATTCGCAAATAAGAAGTCTTCAGCATTTAAGTATGTTAAAATACAAATTTAACCGTACAAATACAATCGTATATGTTAAACATTTACACGCCGTATATGCGTCGTATGGCGTCTGTGTATGTATTTCTGTGTGTGTGTGTGTGTGTGTGTGTGTGTGTGTGTGTGTGTACATTTATTATGGCTATGCGTGTGTTCGTGCGTGTGGTTGTTTGCCTGTGTTTACGTACAAATATCCACGCAAATATGCAGGTACGAATAAACACTCAATGCGTAAATCCTCACATACATAAATGCTTACATACATGCATGCATACAAGCGCACATATAAACATACAGACATACACACGTTTGCGTGCATATGTGTGTGTCTGTGTGTGTGCGCGCGAGTGTGTGTGTACACACAGATGGATGGATGGATGGATCACAGTCAGTTTCGACGATGAAGATTCAATTGATTATTTCATCATCTACTAAACTAACTGCATATAAGTGGCTGGGTATTCCACAGTTACTTGTACCTTTAAGTAATTCCCAGGCAGATTCGACATCATGCAATATGATGTTTCTTTGAATGTTTGAATTAATGATTGAATTATCTTGTCGGGCTTCTAGGTATTTTCTGTCAACACAATTTCAGTCATAAGGTATGAATCGACCTGATGTTAGAAATGCCATGCTGTGAGATGAAACCGCGCAGTTGCAAACCGTTCGCCTTAACCATTAGACAATGCAGTGCATATGCATATAGATAGAGAGATAGATAGATAGATAGATAGATAGATAGATAGATAGATAGATAGACAAATAGATAGACAGACAGATAGATAAATACAAAGAATATATATATATGCATGTATTTATATATATATATGTGTGTGTATATATATATATGTGTGTATATATATATATATATATATATATATATAT
>NW_026375928.1:0-754 GCF_001194135.2 Octopus bimaculoides | reverse complement strand
GTGTGTGTGTGTCTATAACAGTATAATATATATTCACGTACATGCATACAGACAGATAGACAGCAGATAGATAGATAGATAGATAGATAGATAGATAGATAGATAGATAGATAGATAACATCCCCTAAGTACATGATTACATGCGTACCTACACACATAAATACGTACATATGCACACATTTACATACAAACATACATACATACATACATACATACATACATACATACATACATACATACATAGATTAACACATATTAGTATACTCTAATCAGCAAATCAACAAAAACATCGCATCCTTCCCGGAGCCAATCACTGATATAATGAAGAGATGTTCCATATTTCTTCCTATTTTAAACGATGTATATTTAACACGTTTTTCACACTTCAGTCCTACATTTCTCGATGTGTGTTAGTATTGTACATTTTTGAAGAGCACCGTGAGTACTATGCTTACTTTTGCATAAAGTTGTAGTTTATAATTGAATTCTCTATTCTCTTACATCTGCAGAAATTGATTTAATTTCGCATCTATTGCAGCTATGAATGTATAAATTGTTTATCCCATCTCTCACGGTTAGCGATTATCTATCTTCAGTACACGTGTTGTAGCATATGTGGTAGTTCTAACAACCACTTGTTCTGCAACTGCAGGTGAAGTTTCATCGTATGTTTTACATACATGTGTATATACACATACATATATACATGTATATACACACAGACATACATATGCATATATATATTTTTATATAT
>NW_026375927.1:0-369 GCF_001194135.2 Octopus bimaculoides | reverse complement strand
TTACTGGTAGTTAATAATAATAATAATAATAATAATAATAATGATGATGGTGGAAGAACTTGGCAGTGAGTGGATTCTAGATCCAAAGTAGATTTTTCTATTTTATACATAATTGTAGAACACGAAATATACTAGCAACAGTTTTTTTTTCTCTTCTTTATGTAGATATTGTTTGTATATATGTGTGTATAATGTGCATAGTTTTTGTGTGTGTATGTATAATGTTTTCTATTGTTTATTTGTGTATGTATGTATGTGTGTGTGTGTACTGTTTCTTTGTGTTTATATTGCTTTTCTCTGTATATTGCATCTGTGTGTATAATATTGTCTGTTGTGTGCTTGTATATTTGTTTTTGTGAGTGTATATTG
>NW_026375926.1:0-265 GCF_001194135.2 Octopus bimaculoides | reverse complement strand
TGTATGTATGTATGTATGTATGTATGTATGTATGTATGTATGTATCTCCATATTATATATATATATATATGTCCACATGCATGCATGCTTGTATATATGTATATCTATATGTATGTACGTACGTATGTCTGAGTGCATCTATGTATGCATGTATATATGCATGCATGCATATATGTATGTACATCCGTATGTACGTACGTACGTACGTACGTACGTATGTGTGTGTGTGTGTGTGTGTGTGTGTATGTGTGTGTGTATGAATGTA
>NW_026375925.1:8446-9085 GCF_001194135.2 Octopus bimaculoides | reverse complement strand
TAGTAGTAGTAGTAGTAGTAGTAGTAGTAGTAGTAGTAGTAAGTGTGATGTGGTGGTGGTCGTCGTGGATGGGGCCGCGATGATTCAGTGTTGGTAATCCTTATATTTGGCTGCTATTTCTTTAGGATGTAGCTACCACATAAGGTTACCCTCGCCGGTTCATATATCTACATATATCTGTGTGTGTGTCTGTATGTGGGCATGTGTGTATATGTGTGCGTGTGTCTATAAGTGGTGTGTGTGTGTGTGTCTATAAGTGGTGTGTGTGTGTGTGTGTGTGTGTGTGTCTGTCTGTCTGTATGTGTGTGTGTGTGTCTATAAGTGGTGTGTGTATCTGTATATATATATGAGTGTGTATGTATCTGTATGTGTGTGTCTATAAGAGGTTTGTGTATCTGTATGTGTGTGTGTGTGTCTATAAGTGGTGTGTGTTTCTGTATGTGTGTGTGTGTGTGTGTCTATAAGTGGTGTGTGTGTCTGTATATATATGTGTGTGTATGTATCTGTATGTGTGTGTGTGTGTGTATAAATGGTGTGTGTATCTGTATATATGTGTGTGTGTGTGTGTGTGTGTGTGTGAATATTTCTTTTATCTTTTACTTCATTCAGGCCGCCCAAATGCATCAATAAATTAACATT
>NW_026375925.1:4416-5416 GCF_001194135.2 Octopus bimaculoides | reverse complement strand
CCTCTATCTCCTCCTCCGACTCTTTCTTTCTCTTCCACCCAACTCTCTCTCTCTCTCTCTTCTACCCCACTCTCTCTTTCTCTCTCTCTCTCTTCCACCCCACTCTGTCTTCCACCCCCGCTCTCTTCCACCCAACTCTTCCTCCTCTCTCTCTCTCTTCCACCCCACTCTCTCTCCCGTCCACCTTCTCTTCAATACTCCGGCAGCCTTGAAACAATTTTCTAGCCATGTCGTTTGTCAATGAAAGGCGGTAAAACAACGCCAACAGTCGGAGCAACGGTTTGTAAACTTCGACCTCGTTTGCTGGACACTAACTGGACACTAAGAGGGTGGGGATCGGGCCGAGGGCCGTGGTGGTGTAACTGTAAAGAGTAATGATGATATTCTAGTTTAGGTGATGGTCGCACTGTAGCTGGTGAGATGTGGAAGTTGTGGGGTTGGTAGTCTTCCTGTTTTTAACTCCAAGAAGGTGCAGATTCTTTACCGAAGATGTACCTGACATAAACATACATGGGTATGTGTGTGTGGTAAGTAGCTTGCTTATCAACCACATGGTCCCGGGTTCAGTCAGTCATTGGATTTCAATATATACATACATATTTTACCTTTTATCTTTTCTTTCTATCTTATAGACGTTAGTTGAATCCAATCTATTTAACAATCCAATCTATTTAACAATCCAATCTATTTAACATTCACTCTATGCTGAATAGTAGTATAATATGAACAGATTTTTGAAATCCAACGAACCACTATACAAATATACATTTTTAAAGGGATGTGATAAACCTATTATAATGGATAATGTGTACTTTTTCTTTTGTGATGTAATGTTTGGGACTAAAAATTGTTGGCGGCTGAAGAGAGCTTTACACCATCTTTTATATCAATAATATAACTATGGTGATGTAATAACATTGTTTATAAAGCTTCAAACACGTGTACCGCGATATCCTTTGTTTTCTGTTTTCAATTTATGTTTGATATATATATATATATA
>NW_026375925.1:2839-3703 GCF_001194135.2 Octopus bimaculoides | reverse complement strand
TATATATATATATATGTGGGGTAGACCAAGAACGAAAAGGCTAGATAGTATCCATAGTCTCAGTTGGTCATGTTTGAGAACCAGCAGAAAAGGGTAATGATGATCGAATGTGGTAGGAGCCCATGGATGAGGTGTTAACAATTAGTGGATCAAAGGGTTTGTAGTTTCTGTTGGTCACGCTTGGAAATCCAGCCAGAAAACCTAACAGCGTTTGTTTCTGATAAGACCCTGTCGCGGGAATGCCTGAGGACTTTAACCCTACGACCCTCCTAGAAATATTGATCCATGGATGGGTGGATGTATGAACTATTATAGTTACTTTCAATTGATTTTGAAGTATCAGGAGTTTTCTTCCCTACATGTTTTGACCAGAATCAGTAATTTATTGTTGTTTAAACTGATTTTGAAGTATCAGGGGTTTTCTCCCCTACCTGTTTTGACCAGAGTTAGTCATTTAGCTAATGAACGTTCTCCCCATTAAGCCAGGTTGTAATTAAGATAAATTAAATTTTCTTGGCTTACTACGTCCATTATGCTAGCGAAGTCTTCGCTTTTTTTTGTATTATAGTATGTCGTTAATTGTATCTTTGGTCAGCTGGCCGATAGCCAAGCAGGCCAGCAAGTCAGCGAGACAGACAGACAGACAGGTTGATAGTAGGACGAGGCTTGACCTTCACGAAACATAATGAAGTCCAGTATTGGTGGTGGTGGTGGTGGTGGTGGTTGTAGTCGTGTTGGTGTTGATGGTTAAATATCACCAACATTAATTGTAGTTCTGACACACTAGTTTCAACTACCACGCTTACCTGCACCTACCACCACCCTACTTATACACCCCGACTCGTCAACACACAAATATATATA
>NW_026375925.1:952-2323 GCF_001194135.2 Octopus bimaculoides | reverse complement strand
TGTTTATTGAGCGAAAAACACCTAAAAAGCTCCACGAGGCTCCGGCAGGGGGATGGTGGTGGCGAACCCTGCTGTACTCTTCCACCGCAACTTTCTCTCACTCTTACTTCCTGTTTCTGCTTTGTGCCTGTAATTCAAAGGGGTCAGCCTTGTCACACTCTGTGTCACGCTGAATCTTTCCCCCCGAGAACTACATTAAGGGTACACGTGTCTGTGGAGTGCTCAGCCACTTGCACGTTAATTTCACGAGCGGCAGGCTGTTTCCGTTGATCGGATCAACTGGAAACCCTCGTCGTCGTAAGCGACGGAGAGCCAACAACATCGATAACCCATAAATAGTCTAAAGCATTTCGTATGTCTCTGTAATGTTTCTGTCCAGTTTAATATAAGACTTTATTGCATAATCAGCTCCCAAATTGTCTTTGTGTCCTGACTGCGTTCTGCGAAGTAGTCTGCTGTGATAAGCAGTGTTTAGTAGGATGTGTTGAAAGTCCTATCACAGCTATCTCCTTCAATCTGGAGTAACATAAGTTGGCATGTTAGTCTGAAGTTTTCGTATCGTGTATTTTTCTGTTGGTTTATGGATATAAAAAGCTCTGTCTCGTCCGTTTTTAATACAGTGATTTAGAAGTATGCATGTTCTATGTTCTGATTAGACGAATTCTTCTTAAATTATTGTAATATCAATGTAAGTAAAGTTAATTGTTAACATACTTTTTAACTCTATAAAGGTATTCCTAATACCGTTATTTGTATTGCAAATGGAGTTTTTCAATCAATGTATTTGGTCAGAAAGGCTGAATGTAACTTCGGGTTATGAACGGTCCATGTGAATGTGGTGACCAATAACGAAGAGAACAGGATTGCAACAACAACAAATGGATTCGATTTGGCTGGTACTTCAATATGGTGCGTCTCCGCTCATTACTCGCGAGCACATACTCTTTACTCTTTTACTCGTTTCAGTCATTTGACTGCGGCCATGCTGGAGCACCGCCTTTAGTCGAACAAATCGACCCCGGGACTTATTCTTTGTAAGCCTAGTACTTATTCTATCGGTCTCTTTTGCCGAACCGGTTGTCAAGCGATGTTGGAGGACAAACACAGACACACAAACATATACACACACACACACGTATATATATATATATATACATATATACGACGGGCTTCTTTCAGTTTCCGTCTACCAAATCCACTCACAAGGCTTTGGTCGGCCCGAGGCTATAGTAGAAGACACTTGCCCAAGATGCCACGCAGTGGGACTGAACCCGGGACCATGTGGTTGGTAAGCAAGCTACTTACCACACAGCCACTCCTACGCCTATGTATAATAATAATAATAATAATAATAATAATAATAATAATAAT
>NW_026375924.1:0-232 GCF_001194135.2 Octopus bimaculoides | reverse complement strand
ATATATATATATATATATATATATATATATGTATGTATATATATATACTAGCAGAACATAGATATAGACACACAAAAACCCGCGTGTAAGTGCACACAGACATTCATTCATACATGCATATAAAACCATGGATACATACTCATATACGTGCATACATACACACTTGCATATATAACAAACAAGCACACACATTCATATATTTATATACATATAAATATATATATATATATAT
>NW_026375923.1:13607-14092 GCF_001194135.2 Octopus bimaculoides | reverse complement strand
TTTCCTTGAATTGCAGTTCCATCTCATAGAGTGAAAGCAAACTTTTATGGTAACGGTGAAGATTGGTTGTCAGAAGAATTTGTTTGTTTCTTTCGAAAGTTATTTAAATCATCACAAATATTTTTATTGTATTGCTTTAGGGTGGGGGTTGTAGCTCTATTCTTCTTCAACAACTTTTGTTTATCATTTTTGAAATTTGAATAAACTTTACCACTTTTCAGACACATGGCAAAGTGGTGCCAAGTACCAAAGAAAAAAAAAAGCGTTTTTCACACCTGCTTCTTTTTGCTTTCAATCAAGGTTCCAAAGCTACTATTTGAGACATTTGTACTGTGTATTGAGAAGGTGCTGAAAGAACTGTACAGAAATGTTTTTTGCACAACTTCACAGACTTGCTCTCCACTTTCTGGCTGACCTTTTCATTTCAATAAGAATTGATTGAATAAGCTCATCCATGAGGATCTTTGCCAATCCACCAGAAAACT
>NW_026375923.1:12800-13460 GCF_001194135.2 Octopus bimaculoides | reverse complement strand
GTTACTTGTGGACAAATGTAGAGTTCTTTGTTGCATTATCACTGGTGATGATAAATAATATCTTTAATATTAGTATGAAGCAGAGGAAAGACTGGCTGAATCTTGGCAAGCAAGTAACACCTCAAGTTAAGCCTGAGCTTCATGCACACAAAACAATGATTTGTGTTTGGTGAGATTAGGAAGGACTAATCCACTACAATATGCTTGAAAGCAACTACACTGTCAATGAAGAGCTTCACATTTACCAAATGCACCAGCAGAGTGAAGTAATGCAGCTGAAACGACCAGACCAGTGACACAGTGTACAATTTCAACTCAACAACACTTGCCCCCATGTCACTAATTTAACCAAAAATGCTATTCAAGAGCTCTGTTGGGAAGTTCTGCTATTCCTGCCATATTCTTCTGATATAGGGTCTTTAGATTATCACCTTTTTTGGTCACTTTCCAGCAGACTGTGAGGTATTTTGTTCATCAATGACATGGAACTGGAAACATGGCTTAATGAATTCTTTGAGTTACCTGTGTTTTGACATGCCACTGGAACATTGGCAAGACATTGTGAACAATGAAGAAAAATATATTCCTTCCTTCCTTCCTCAAGAATTAATCTGTACTATAAGAGTCACATGCCTCTGTTTCTCTGTCCGCCTGTCCATC
>NW_026375923.1:2444-2916 GCF_001194135.2 Octopus bimaculoides | reverse complement strand
ATTACAGTTTATAAATTTGGTCCTTCATCCAGTACAAAAAATTATACACTGGCCATAAAGACTTTATGGCCAGCGTTCAATTTTTGGTCCCCGACTTTATGGCCAGCGTTCAATTTTTGGTCCCCGACTTTGTGGCCAGCGTTCAATTTTTGGTCCCTGACTTTATGGCCAGGGTTCAATTTTTGGTCCCCGACTTTATGGCCAGTGTTCAAATTTTGGTCCCCGACTATATAGCCGTTGTGCAATTTTTGGTCCCCAACTTTATAGCCAGTGTGAAATTTTTTGTCCCCGACTTTATGGCCACTGTGTATATGTTTGGCTCATGACTTTATCGCCAGTGTTCAATATTTGGTCCCGACTTTATGGCCAGTGTGCCAATGTTGTGACACCGAATTTATGGCTAGTTTGCCAATGTTTCGACCCCGACTTTATGGACAGTGTGCAAATGTTTGGGCCCCGATTAAATGGCCAG
>NW_026375923.1:2307-2434 GCF_001194135.2 Octopus bimaculoides | reverse complement strand
GCAAATGATTGGACACTGAATTTATGGCCAGTGCTCAATTATTGGTCCCCGACTTTATGGCCAATCTTCAATTTCTCGTACCCGACTTTATGGCCACTGTGCAAATGTTTGGACCCCGAATTTATGG
>NW_026375923.1:1464-2297 GCF_001194135.2 Octopus bimaculoides | reverse complement strand
TACCCGACTTTATGGCCACTGTGCAAATGTTTGGACCCCGAATTTATGGCCAGTGTGCAAATATTCTGACCCCAAATTTTGGGGCATTTTGCACATGTTTAGACCCCGACTTTATGGCCAATGTGCAAATGTTTGGGCCCGGATTAAATTGATAGTGTGCAAATGTTTAGACCCCGAATTTATGGCCAGTGTTCAATTTTTGGTCCCCGACTTTCTGACGAGTGTTCAAATTTTGGTTCCCGACTTTGTAGCCAGTGTGAAATTTTTTGTCCCCAATTTTATGGCACATGTGCAAATGTTTAGACCCCGATGAAATGGCCAGTGTGCAAATGATTGGAACCTGAATTAATGGTCATTGCTCAATTATTGGCCCCCAACTTTATGGCTAGTGTTCAATTTTTGGTCCTCGTCTTTATGGCCAGTGTTCAATTATTTGTCCATGACTTTATGGCCAATGTTCAATTTCTCGTCTCCGACTTTATGACCACTGTGCAAATGTTTGGACCCCTACTTTATGGCCAGTGTGCAAATATTCTGACCACGAATTTTTGGCCATTTTGCCAATGTTTAGACCCTGACTTTATGGCCAGTGTAGTGTGCAAATGTTTGGGCCCGGATTAAATTGATAGTGTGCAAATGTTTAGATCCCGACTTTATGGCCAGTGTTCAATTTTTGGTTCCCCCACTTTATGGCCAGTGTCCAATTTTCGGTCCTCGACTTTATGGCCACTGTGTAAATGTTTGGACCTCAACTTTATGGCCAGTATGCAAATGTTTGGACCCCGACTTTATGGCCAGTGTGCAATTTTTGGTCCCCGAATTTATGGTCAGTG
>NW_026375923.1:1276-1454 GCF_001194135.2 Octopus bimaculoides | reverse complement strand
AGTGTGAAATATTTTATCCCTGACTTTATGGCACGTGCGCAAATGTTTAGACCCCGAAATTATGGCCAGTTTGCCAATGTTTCAACCCCGAAATTATGGCCAGTGTGCAAATGTTGGGACTCCGATTAAATGGCCAGTGTGCAAATGATTGGACCCCGATTGAATGGCCAGTGTGCAA
>NW_026375923.1:1152-1266 GCF_001194135.2 Octopus bimaculoides | reverse complement strand
ATGGCCAGTGTGCAAATGATTGGACCCCGATTGAATGGCCAGTGTGCAAATGATTGGACCCCGACTTTATGGCCAGTGTTCAATTTCTCGTCCCCGACTTTATGGCCACTGTGC
>NW_026375923.1:990-1142 GCF_001194135.2 Octopus bimaculoides | reverse complement strand
TTTATGGCCAGTGTTCAATTTCTCGTCCCCGACTTTATGGCCACTGTGCAAATGTTTGGACTGCGACTTTATGGCCAGTGTGCAAATGTTTTGAACCCCAAATTTATGGCCAGTGTTCAATTTTTTGTCCCCGACTTTATGGCCAGTGTTCA
>NW_026375923.1:871-980 GCF_001194135.2 Octopus bimaculoides | reverse complement strand
TGGCCAGTGTTCAATTTTTTGTCCCCGACTTTATGGCCAGTGTTCAATTTCTGGTCCCTGACTTTATGGCCAATGTTTAATTTTTGGATCCCGACTTCATGGCCATTGG
>NW_026375923.1:588-754 GCF_001194135.2 Octopus bimaculoides | reverse complement strand
AAATGTTTGGATCCCGACTTAATGGTCAGTGTTCAATTTTTGGTCCCCGACTTTATGGCCAGTGTGCAAATGTTTTGAACCCCGACTTTATGGCCAGTGTTCAATTTATTGTCCCCGACTTTATGGCCAGTGTTCAATTTCTGGTCCCCGACTTTATGGCCAGTGT
>NW_026375923.1:422-571 GCF_001194135.2 Octopus bimaculoides | reverse complement strand
GACTTTATGGCCAGTGTTCAATTTCTGGTCCCGACTTTATGGCTAGTGTGCAAATGTTTGGAC
This sequence comes from Octopus bimaculoides, assembly GCF_001194135.2. Classification (NCBI taxonomy): domain Eukaryota; kingdom Metazoa; phylum Mollusca; class Cephalopoda; order Octopoda; family Octopodidae; genus Octopus; species Octopus bimaculoides. Next base: position 508 of record NW_026375923.1, on the reverse strand, counting down.
CCCGACTTTATGGCCAATGTTCAATTTCTGGTCCCCGACTTTATGGCCAATGTTTAATTTTTGGATCCCGACTTCATGGCCATTGG
>NW_026375923.1:0-331 GCF_001194135.2 Octopus bimaculoides | reverse complement strand
AAATGTTTGGATCCCGACTTAATGGTCAGTGTTCAATTTTTGGTCCCCGAAATCATGGCCAGTGTGCAAATGTTTTGACCACGAATTTATGTCTAGTTTGCCGATGTTTCGACCCCCCACTTTATGGACAGTGTGCAAATGTTTGGGCCCCGACTTTATGCCTCAATTAGTGGTCCATGACTTTATGCTAGTGTCCAATTTTTGGTCTCCGTCTTCATGGACAGTGCTCAATTATTGGTACAAATGTTTTGAAACCCGACTTTATGGCCAGTGTTCAATTTCTGGTCCGACTTTATGGCCACAGTGCAAATGTTTGGACCCCGACTTTATG
>NW_026375922.1:0-339 GCF_001194135.2 Octopus bimaculoides | reverse complement strand
AAGAAGAAGGAATTGTGTTTACATCTATACAGCTGGTTAGTTAAAAAAAAAAGGTAGGAGAGAAATATGAGAACCAAGTTAACTGAGTTGGCACAAAAATGTCCCACTCTCTGGGTTTCTTGCCGTTTTTAGGCTCTGTTGTTCCAAAGTTGAATAACGATTAAGAACAATGAAATACTGTGATGAATCAATGAGTGAGGTATCTAAATATTGGTAAGTTCATTTTGTCATAGGCCTAGATCAAAGATGAATATAGCATTTCTGTAGTCATTTAACAATATAAATTGGTAAATGGTGCCATTGTTTTAGATACTGAAATAACAAGTTCTAAAATAGTTT
>NW_026375921.1:0-269 GCF_001194135.2 Octopus bimaculoides | reverse complement strand
CTCTCTATCTATCTATCTAGCTGACTATCTAACTATCTATCTGTCTGACTGTCTATCTAACTGTCTGACTGTGTCTATTTATCTATCTATCTGTCTATCTAACTGTCTGACTGTGACTATGTATGTATCTATCTATCTTTGTTACTCGTTTTCTTTTTCCCTCTCGTTGCCCCTTAACTTACAATAACCGAAAAAAAAATAACTGAAAGAAAAAATATTTGAATGGTGAAATATAGTGAGGGAGGGAGGGGAAGTTTTTTTTAATGAAG
>NW_026375920.1:0-259 GCF_001194135.2 Octopus bimaculoides | reverse complement strand
TTTGCATTTGTGGCTCTGTTGGTGGCTAATGAGCCTTGCTCTTGACAAGCGTACACGACTGGAAGCATTGCAGACCAAGTTTTCCTCATTCCCTATACGAGCCGTGCGCTTTCGCGCAGCTCACTTAAGTTATTCATGTTGGATACGTGATCTCTGAAAAGCGTCGACCCCCTCCTTAACTTGCTTCCTCCATCTGTGGCGATGACAGGCATTGCTCTCCCAGTCATCATATATATATATATATATATATATATATATA
>NW_026375919.1:0-219 GCF_001194135.2 Octopus bimaculoides | reverse complement strand
ATATATATATATATATATACATATGCATATATATTTATACATATGTATATATATTTATACATATATAAATATATTTATATATACATATATACATATATTTATATATGTTTATATATACATATATTTATATATATATACATATAATTATATCTATATATATATTTATATATATTGATATATATATATATATTTATATATATTGATATATATATATATATA
>NW_026375918.1:0-250 GCF_001194135.2 Octopus bimaculoides | reverse complement strand
TATATAACACAAATATATATACGTACATGGATCTCTTTAGGCATATATATGTGTGTGGTTATGTATGTTCTTTTAAGCTGCACATCCACACATATGCATATATATGTACGCATGTATATGCATACACATTTATCTACATATATGCGTGTTTGTGAATATAGATAGATAGGTAGATTTTGTACATAAATATACACAGATATGGAGGTGTATAATGTGTGTGTGTTTGTGTGTGTGTGTGTGTGTGTGTGTG
>NW_026375917.1:0-264 GCF_001194135.2 Octopus bimaculoides | reverse complement strand
ATATATATATATATATATATATATATATATATATGCACGACAAGCTTTTTTTTCAATTTCCTTTTATCAAATCCATTCACAACGCTTTGGTCAACCATTGTAGAAGACACTTGCCCAAAGTGTCACACGGTGGGACTGAACCTGGAACCATGTAGTTGGGAAGTAAGCTTCTTATCACACAGCCACACCTGCGCGCGCGCGTGCAAGGCATACAGACAGACAAACACGCATGCACGCACACACACACACACACACACACACATG
>NW_026375916.1:0-586 GCF_001194135.2 Octopus bimaculoides | reverse complement strand
ATATGTATATTTATTATGTGTGTGTGTGTATGTGTGTGTGAGTGTGTGCTTGCGTGCATGTATGTATGTATCTATTTGCAAGCATGCTAAACATACATTTTTGTATCTATAAACATGGCTTCACGAGACTAATTGACAAGCACCTGAGAGTAACTCTATCGGCCGCAGCAGCTACTTCTTCATGTCTATTTCTCCTCATCGTGTCACTGATGTTATGCAAGAGTAAAGGCTAGGAAGATGCAGGAGTCAATGCAGCACGGCGCCACCGACGTCACAAATATTGCCATCAAAATATGCAGAGCCGGAACGCCATCTTGTAGCGGTATTTTATTAATCCTGAGAGGATAAAAGTTAACTCTCAAGAAAAACAAAAACTCAGTCGACGCAAATTCTACAATCTATCGAAGTATCTCACTATGTGTGTTAGTGTATGTATGTATGTATGCATACATGCATGCATGAATGTGTATGTACGCGAATGGCGGTTTTTATGAATAAATTTACTCATAGATATTTCAAGATATTTTTAAGTAATGTTAGTAAATATGTCTGTTAAAATGAGATGTCAGTGTTATTTTCATTTTTG
>NW_026375915.1:0-605 GCF_001194135.2 Octopus bimaculoides | reverse complement strand
GTGTGTGTGTGTGTGTGTGTGTGTATATATATATATATATATATATGTGGGTGTGTGTGAGTGTTTCCGCATTTGTTTCTCACCACCGATGTTGTTTTTTTTTAAACGTTCTCATAACTTAACTGTCCGGCAAAAATGACCTATGAAATGAGTACCGGGCTTGAAATATATATAAAAAGAAAAACAAAACAAATAGTAGTGGGTTCGAGTTGTTTGGCTGAACTCTTCAAGGCGGTGTCCCAACATGGTCGCAGTCCAATGATCGAATCAAGTAAAAGGTAGAAGTTAACTCAGAAAACGTAGCAAAAAGAATCAAGCAAACCTAGAAGTATATATCTAATGGCAAATGTTGAAGAAACATTGAGTAACACACGCTCCCGCGGAGGCGACCAAACGAATGTGATAAATCGTAAGTTTCCGGATCAAGAAATAAACTTTGTGCATGTAGGATGTACATTTTGTCCTATTTTAACACCCATTCTTGATGTGGAGAGTGGACATCCGTTACATAGGCAACCGGTAGTCTTTTATACTAATTTTGCTAACCAGGCGAAGATATTCCAACGCGGTGCAAACAGACTAAAGCAAGATTTTTCAAGTGCAGA
>NW_026375914.1:10281-10734 GCF_001194135.2 Octopus bimaculoides | reverse complement strand
TATATATATATATATATATATATATATATATGTATGTATGTAATTATGTATATATATGTATACATATGTATGTGTGTATATATATGTGTGCTCTTCATGTATACACAGTTTCATTCTTACATAACTAAAATAATCTTAAGATATATTGATTTTATAAATTACAATATTATTCCTCTTATAACTTTCTAATACCTCTGTTTTTTTATTTTATCCAATATGAATAATATAATGCATCTAATGATAATAATAATTGATTCATTTGTATGCATATACAGGCATTTACGTATGTACATTTAAGTGTAGGTATATATATATATATATATGTATTTATGTATAGTTATGTATATGTATGTAATTTATATACATATACATATTACATACATATGTAATATTCGAGATATTATTCGATTATAAATTCTCATATACTTAGAGTAGCTTTTTCCAACAGAAAAA
>NW_026375914.1:8377-9472 GCF_001194135.2 Octopus bimaculoides | reverse complement strand
GTGTTTTTTATGCACCACCTGCACAGGAGCCAGTCCACAGCACTGGCAATGACCTCGCTCAAATGTTTTTTCCCATGCCATCGGCACAAGTGCCAGTAAGGTGTCACTGGTAACGATCACGTTCGAATAGTGCTTTTTACATGCCACCAGCACGGAAGCCAGTCAACTGCTCTGGCAGCGATCATGCTCAGATGGTATTCTTAGCGCTCCACCGGCACGGGTGCCAGTCATCGATTTTGCGAATTTGATTTGATTTTAATTTTACTTGCCTCAGCAGGTCTTCACAAGCAGAGTTTTGTGTCCAATGAAGGAAAGGTATGCACAAGTGGGCTGGCTACACCCCTGGCATAGGCCACGGGTTATGTTCTCACTTGGCTTGCTGGGTCCTCTCACTCACTGCATATTTCCAAAGGCCTCGGTCACTAGTCATTGCCCCGGTGAGGCCTAATGTTCGTAAAATTAAATATTGCAATACAAATGTATTACTTTCCAGTCAAATGAAACACCATAAAGGTAGAAGTATAAATATAGAGTAGTGGTACAACAAGGCACCAATGTTTACTGGAAATAGCAGCCGATAAATTTACGACCCTACAGTAAAGCTTCACTGTGTATATACTGGGAAAGACGTGTGAGGGCCGGGAACATAAAAAATTCCATCTTACCTCTGGGAAGAACATTACATAAATGGACAACCCAGAATCAGATAATCTAGTACCCAGGTTTCAGACTCTTCAAAAATATGTTTGTTATCGTAAATTTTGTTAGTCTTCTTCACCTAGATTTACCTGGACAATACTTCAAATGTATATATATATGCATATGTATGTATGTATGTATATATGTGTGTGTGTATGTATATGTGTGTGTGTGTGTGTATGTATGCATCTATATATGTATATGTATGTATGTATATCTGTGTGTGTGTGTGTGTGTATGCATCTATATATATGTATATGTGTATACGTATATACTATTGTTTTATTCTTTTACTCATTTCGCCATGCAGCTGTGGTCATGCTGGAGCACCACTATATATCTATATCTACATATATATCTATATATATATATATATATATATATATATATATATAT
>NW_026375914.1:6017-8334 GCF_001194135.2 Octopus bimaculoides | reverse complement strand
AAGAGGACAATAAAAACAATATACAAACACATATGACATATTATGTCATATCAATAATTAAAAATTAAAAATCACTTCGGTCATTAGCTGTCCTTTTTAATTTTTAATTACTAATGTGACATAATATGTCATATGTGTTTGTATATTGTTTTTATTGTCCTCTTGGTTGAAAAATAAACAGGTAAATTGACATAATACAGTTTCTGCAAGTTGATGAGTACCACATATTCCCCTCCATTTTCTTATTGCTATATAAATTAAGGGTAAAATTTCCTTTTAACCACACCCATTTATTGCACTTGCTAAAAACACTAGTGTAATAATAATTGGGTATCCTTACGGCAGTATATTGGATAGATATTATCCCTGAGTTGGTTGGATTCACAACCCCTAACTTTCTTGGATTATGGTGATGATGATGGCCGTCCACTCGTGACCGAGGAAGACCATTGCCGACCTTCAGGAACATTGTGTGCTCTAGGACTAACTTATATTTTGCATTTGTGGCTCCATTGGTGGCTAATGAGCCCTGCTCTCGACAAGCATACACGACTGCAATCATTGCAGACCAAACTTTCCCCATTCACTATACGAGCCGTGCGCTTTCGCGCAGCTCGCTTAAGTTCTTCATGCTGGATACGTGCTCTCTCAAAAGTTTCGATCCCCTCCTTAACCTGCTCCCTCCAGCTGTGGCGATGACAGGCATTATTCTCCCAGTCAGTGTCCTGCATATCACAGGCCTTTAATGAGGACTTGACACAGTCCTTAAATTGCAGCCTTGGTTTCTGCCAGAGTCTCCCTCCATTCACAAGTTCTTCATTGAGCATCTGCTTAGGAATCCTGCTATCCTTCATTCTAATAAGGTGTCCAGTCCAACGTAACCGTTGCTTGTGCACCATCGCCTCAATACTCAAGATATCAGCTGTCCTCAGGACCTGTGTGTCTGGAATTTTTGAGGTCCAGCCAATATTGAGCATGTGTCTGAGACATCTCTGATGAAAGCGTTCAAGGACCCTTACCTGACGTTTGTACAGAGTCCATGTCTCACATAAGTAGATGAGCGATAGATATATATATATATATATATATATATTGACAGACAGATAGATAGATAGACAGACAGGTTGAGTTTCTTACTTAAAAACAATTTCCAAAGTGTTCTCCTTTCTTTGCTTGGGTGGAGGGTGTATCAGATTTCTTTTCATGCAGTCTTCTTGTCTGCCCAGGTCTTGATGGGTGTATCACATACCTACCACACACACACACACACACACACACACATGCACACGCAGGTGTTTGCACACACTCATACATATATGCACACACATTCACATGAATACAAATTGCAAGAAGTCAAAATAATAAGCAAAAAAAAAATGTGAAAAAGCCCAAAAAACCAGTTGTCATACTTTATTGAATGAAATGATTAATACTTGTTGAATAGAAGAAATATCAGGTGAGTTTTTATTTGAAATGATCAGTTTTGGGTCAGGCCACAATGACGCCTGTGTTTATGTCTAAGTAAAAACATACATAAGAGTGTGTGTGTGTGTGTGTGTGCGCAGATGTGCTTGGGCACACATTTACTTGTACAGAAAGACTGATGTCATTGTGATCTAACCTGAAAACAATCATTTGAAATAAAACTCACCTGATGTTTTCTCTATTCAAAAAGATTTAGTCATTTAGTCACTCAATAAAGCACAACCTATTTTCTATGTTTATGTGTTTGTTTTTGCAAGATCCTTTATGTTTCTACCCCAGTCAACTGAAAACAGGTAGACACCCTACCATCACCCCCCCCCCATGGCCAAGAATACCCTTATGGACAGATGGAAAGGGTGGATCAGATAACATCTATGAACTAGAAGGGAGCACCAGGAAGAGAATCCAACAAATAGCTAATCCTGTCTACCAGGGTATTAACGAACGATAGATTACCCTAATAAGCACCCCAACTACAGACTACCCATTTTAGACACTCAACTGTGGATGGAAACTAGAAATAACCAAGTTCAGATTCTCCATCCATACTATGCGAAACCCATGGCCTCCAGATCCCTGTGCCACAGAATACAACAAATGTGGATGATATTAAGTTCAATATCCTGATATCGGACTTGATAAGGGTTATGAGAAAGGAGTCCTAAATGTGTGACCCAACGGAATTGAAGAGACACATAGAGCACTTCATCTACTGTTTGCAGTTCTCCAGGGACAGTCAAAGAGAAAGGATCAGGGTGGACAAAGGAGCCGTGACAAAACTCAAGACCATCATAGAGAATGATGCAAATGGGATCTGCCTGCTAGACAAGAG
>NW_026375914.1:5163-5890 GCF_001194135.2 Octopus bimaculoides | reverse complement strand
CAAGAGTAAATCATGGCATAGTATAGAAGGGACGAAGAGGAAGATAGGGAAGGCCAGCTCATGGTATGATGGCCAAACGTACCAAAAGCATCATGTTCATCAATGCTACCCCTGGAGGAGAACTAGCATATTATTTTAGAAAAACCTTGGGTAAATTGAATCCACTGACTGAAGCAGGAAGAAAGGCCAGGAACTGCCATAAAATCCCTAATCTGTAGAACAAACCCATTCGAAAGAACCCTCTGAGCTGATAGGAACTGTATAGTGTGTAGGTTATACCCAGAGATAAACATGAAAACAAGGAATACAATTTACAGTGGTGTACAGAGGGATGGTGCAGAAACATGATAACAATATAATGAAGAGAGAACCCGCAGCATAGGAAAGAAGATTAAGGGTCACTGGCGATACCCCAAGGAGGAGAAAAGCTCATTACTGCCATACCAACAAGCTAAGAACATGGGGCTCAATAGATAACATAGATGTTTCTATGCATACATATAATAAATATGATATTGAAACAATTTATGGAGGCCACACACATAATAAAAAGCAGACCCAGCACCAACAGAAAATGCAAAAAGAATAATAATACCCCCCCCACACACACACACACATCCACTTAAATCCACCCCACAACATGACAATTGAAGGCAGGAGAGGGCAAAGAGAAAGAAGGAGACACAGATACAAACAGCATAATGTAGAAACCCCTACACACACACAC
>NW_026375914.1:0-4565 GCF_001194135.2 Octopus bimaculoides | reverse complement strand
CACACACACACACACACACACATGCCAACCCTGACTACAATTTCTCTTGACTCAGCAGGTCTTCTCAAGCACAGCATTTTGCCTGATGATTGAAGGGTACATTTAAAAGGGCCAATTATGCGACACTGGCATAGGCCACAGCTAAGGTCTCACTTAGTTTGTCGGGTCTTCTCAAACACAGCATATCTCCAAAGGTCTCGGTCATTCGTCATTGCTTCTGTGAGGCCCAACGTTCGATGGTTGTGCTTAACCACCTCATCCCATGTCTTCCTGGGTCTACCGTTTCCACAGGTTCTCTCCACTGTTAGGGTGTGACACTTCTTCACACAGCTGTCCTCATCCATACACATCATACAACCATACCAGCACAGTCGTCTCTCCTGCTCACCACATCTGATGCTTCTTATGTCCCACTTTTCTCTCAGGGTGCTTACATTCTGTCAAATATGCACACTGACATTACACATCTAGTGGAGCATACTAGCTTTGTTTCTTTCAAGCCTACACGTGTGCTCAACAGTCACAACCCATGTTTCACTGCCATGTAGCGTGGCTGTTTGCGCACATGCATCATACAGTCTACCTTTCACTCAGAGTGAGAGACCCTTTGTCACCAGCAGAGATAACTTGCCTTGGAACAATTGACCCATTCCTGCTTTTGAAAAGGTGTGAGCATCTGGGGAATCCATTGGGCAGATAACATGAGCAAATGGTTGCAAATGAGTTTTTCCCTCACTTCCTACACTTATCTTCACTTCCTGGGCTAGTTGCCATAAAGCTATGGGCTGATCCTCCAAAATGGCAGCTTCCACTTTAGGGATGGCATCATCATCATTGGCAGAATGTGGTTGTCCAAACAGTTTCCACCAATGTCCAGCCCCATTTGAACTGGTGATGCTAGTGCTTGACTATGTCGTATGATGGTGCATCGTCACCATAAACTTCTTTCATCTCATCAAACGTCTCATTTGGTGTACGACCTTCCAAGTATAAAGAACCTGATCACTGATCTGCATTCAACTGGCTCCATTATAACAGCTTAGTCCACTTCAGCAGCCATAAAAGACAAACGAATCCGAGTGGAAAGCTGCAATTTACAATGTGACATGTAGAGACATGTAGGATTCTACCTGTACAAGTTCCGTTTCCTGCAATAACTGGAAGTGGGTGGGTGAGGGAACATCTTTAATGAACACCCCTCATGTTTTTGCTAAGCCTTGTATTTATTCCATCGATCCCTCTATGTAGCACCTTCTTTCTCACTCCCTCATTATATGTCCTCCTCCCTCTCTCATTCTCCTCTTTCTCTCTCTCTCTGTCTCTCTCTTTCATCTCCTATGTTTATGTCAGAGGGAGATTTGGATGTTGTTTCTAACAAGCTGAGTCACAATGCAAATATTTCCTTCAGACATTACACAGTATAATGTGTGATTTAAAGGGATTTGACTGCTATTTCTACAAGAGAAAATATCAATACAACTATATATACAGATATACAAGAAGCGACTCCCTGCCCTGAAAAAGAGTAGATTTTTTCCTGATTTATGGAGAATGCCAGAAATTTTAAGGGGAGGGGTTAAATCAACATTTACTAAAAGTGATCTAGCTACCAGACAGAGATCCTCTACGACCTCATATATACATGCATTAGAAAGTAAACTGTAATTAGAGCTTTAATTGGCTGGTAATTCCAACGAGCCTTCCTACAATGCAGATACATTCTTCAGACCTAACACAGCATGATGTGTGATTTTAGGAGATTTGACTGCTATTTCTAGAAGCATATATATATATTAATATAACTATATATGATATATGTTATTGTAGTTATAGTATGTGTGTGTTCATAAGGCAGCGTGTTGGCAGAATCCCTCACATACCAGAGGAAATGCTTGGCACCATTTCGTAGTTTCACATTGTGAGTTCAAATTCTGGTGAGGATAACTTTGCATCCGATCATTCCAGGGTCATGAATTGAGCACAAATCATGCAAAAGGGTCAATGTAATCGATCAGCTGCCCACAATAATTGCAGGCCTTTTGCTAAATGTAAAAGGAGAATTATTACGTAATAGATGAATAGAAAGATAAAGAGGGAGTGAGAGATCCGTCATAGTATGTGTGTGTGTGTGTATAAGCCTGTGAGGTGGAACAATCGTCTACACGCAGGGTCGGTGGAGTCGATTAGCTGCCTCTACTAGAATTCCAGGCCTTGTGCCAATAGACAATACATACATATATACATTCCTAAGTTTTCTTTTCTGCAACAAAGAATGTCTGTTGAAACAATATTTTTCAGTAGAAAACTGAGACATTTTACATGAAAAAATTGTGAGGAATAATTTGATATTATATACAGTAACATACGGAGATATATACACACACATACATGCACACAGACACGCACACATATACAAATACATAGACACACACTCACATATACAGATACATAGACACACATACATAGATATATGGACAGTGTGTGTGTAGTGTATTTAAAGACATTTAATTATCAGTATATTACTCTCTCCAAACCAATTAAAGGGTTTCTTTCAGATCCCTTATGGCAGGTAAAATGCTAACACAACAAATGAAAAGAGATGCAGCCGTTGTTGCCAAATGTGTGGAACTTAGGGATTTAGAAAATATTGAACTTGAAAGATCTTTAGTACACAAAGTTCAGATCAAAATAGGAGAATTCTCATGATTTAACAGCCATACAGAAGTCTTGGCCATTGGCTCAATACATACATATATACATTCCTATAACCATAATCATAAATATATAGGGATTGACAGTAACCTGTTTCTCCAACATACTGAGAATTCAGAAATAGCAGTCAAAGAACTACTGATTTCAAAACTACAAATTATTACTCCAGATTGATAGCGATATTTTTGATACACACAGAACAAAAAACAGTAGAGAAGAGTAAAAAACACTTGCCTTTAGTTAATTTAGTACAATTGTTTCACAGTTAAGAGTAAAATACTCTATTCTGATCTTCAGCTAAATATTCTAATAAATTTGTTAATGTCTAAATAACTCACGTTAATTTTGACCATGTGAACATCAATACCACGTGAGGAAGACGTTGAAATCAGTAGTTCTTTGACTGCTATTTCTGAATTCTCAGTATGTTGGAGAAACAGGTTACTGTCAATCCCTATATATTTATGATTATAAATGTTTTTTACCGAAGAAGGTTTTTTCATACTGAGCTACCCGGCAAAATTGTTGATTATTAATTTTATTACTAATTGACGATTCCCTGCCCTGCATATCTACATTCCTATAACAATAGAATCTGACTAGAAGGAGATTTGGCTGTTATTTCTGTCAGGGTTAGCTACTCTAAAGCATTCTCCTTCCTTGGTTCGCGCATACATTCAATGTCCGATGCATTAACGATGAAGTCCTTCTCTGCATAAATAATAGTCCTTTCTAATAAAGGCACAAGGCCTGACATTTTGTAGGGAAGCGGACGGTCGACTACATCAGCCTCAATACTCAAATGCTACTCGTCTTATTGACCCTGGGAAGATGTAAGTCAAAGTCGACCACGGTGGAATTTGAACTTAGTACGTTGCGATGAGTGAAATACCACTAAGCAATTTCGTCCAGTACTCTAATGATTCTTAATAATGATAATAATTATAATGAGCTTATTGTATATGATGTTAGGGTCACTACAACTCATCGGAAAAGGTATGCCTGTATATGTGTATGTATATGGGTGTGTTTGTAGGTACATGTTTATATGTATATATATATATATGAATGTACGTGTGTGTGTGTGTGTGAGTGTGTCGCTATATATGTATGTATACAAATTTAAATATTGAGGATGGGATTTTTCCATATTAGGAAAGAAGGCAAAATAAGTGAATATGATTGGTTCAGAAACATGAAACGCTTGAATGGAAATGCATGGAGAGGTGGTGGTGGTGGTGGCAATGTTGGAGATGATGTAAAGAGAGATAGGCGTGTCGATGTAATCTGGCCAACATATACACACACATACCTATACACTACAACAGACACATACTTTTAAACCAAGATACATACCCATGACAAGGTAACACCCACCAGGTATCTAGAAACTTCTTCCTGGTAGATTATAAATATAGCTTTAATTGCCAAACACAAGTCACATCATTGCCACTCTTGCATGATATTTCTGAGAGAGAAAGACTTCAGGCTGCAAATAGAAACTTCATCACTGACTCAGGTAATTATTTTAATTACTGCACAATTTACTAACACACTTCGTTAAGGCTTCTTTAGAACTATTTCCAACATAAATTTTTATATTGGAATTTGTTTTATTTTCAGGCAGTATTTTATAGACTAGAAACTTTTCAAAGATTTTACACTTTTACATTACAAGTAAAAATTTTCATTTCCAGAAGATAAAATAGAGTATAGCTTGGATTAAGGGAACGGATATGTTCATCTAAGGATACACAATTTTAGGTTGTTTACAGTGGATTTCTAATTCTCAAGTGAAATTTAAAATTTGTAAATTAATTTTATGGCTGTTAAATTGTTAGTTTTTGTAAACT
>NW_026375913.1:0-542 GCF_001194135.2 Octopus bimaculoides | reverse complement strand
TCATTCATTTTTAATTTAATTTCTAAATGAGAATTAGTCAAATGAAAAAACAAACTTTTGTTTGAATTTTCTTGGAAATTTTTGAATTAAAAATGACTGCAAATAATGGTAATTTTATATATATTTTTAATTGAAATTTTACTACTATTGCAGTACCTGTAAAAACATTGAACTAACCAATGAAAAATGCGGACGCATACCAACAATATTCTTAACAATTAAACTTGGAAAAGTAGAGAACAAGAAAAACTCATTAAAATCAGAGCTTAAAATATTGCTGCTAAATTTAAAAATTAAAATTTTTTTTATTAATTCATTTAGTACAAAAAATAAAATAAAAATAAAAATGGAAAAGTGAAATTGATTGATTAAAAAAAATATGAAAAAGTATCTAAGAGGTACTTTTTAATTTTAATTTTAGCAGCAATATTTCAATATATATATATATATATAAACTTTATTTATATAAACTTTATTTAAAATCAGCAGAAATATTACAAAAGACAGTTTTGTTAGTTTTCTAACAAAACTGTCCGATGAAC
>NW_026375912.1:0-323 GCF_001194135.2 Octopus bimaculoides | reverse complement strand
TGTATGTCTAGCCTTCATTTGGGCATTCTCTGCCACTACTCATCTTGTACCTCTTATGTCAACGTTCTTTGTATCTTTTCTTTTATTCTCTCTCCCCTCTCTCTATACGATATTAAGCAGGATATGAGTTATCAGCCAACCAACCAACCAGCGAAATTTATATCGGTTGTGTCATACATATATGTGTGTATGTACAAATATAATTGTACGTATTCAACGCTCAGACAACTCAGTTCGATACACCCAAAACACATGTGTATGCTCACACAACATACACACACACACACATGTAATGTATGTACGTACGTACATACATACATATA
>NW_026375911.1:0-208 GCF_001194135.2 Octopus bimaculoides | reverse complement strand
TTAGTGTTGTTGAGAAAAGTTTCTATTTTCAAAGTTATTTCGTGTTAAAGATACCACGCCAGGCTAGGGATGGGAACGATGATTTCCCTTTGCGAATGCTGATAGGGCATAGCTAGGTGGCGGAGATGTCTTCCTGGGGCTGTAAACTACAGTAGCATCGTCCCTTATGGGTGAGCCACAATTAGGTGGCAAATATACTTCATTATAT
>NW_026375910.1:0-232 GCF_001194135.2 Octopus bimaculoides | reverse complement strand
TGTGTATGTATGTGTATGTGTGTGTATGTATGTGTATGTGTGTGTCATTATTCAGTTTTGTTTCATGATTTCTTGCTAATAGGGAAAGAGCCAGTTTCTCACCTAGATCAAAAGCTTCTTCATTGGAATTTAAACAAGATCAACAGGGTATTTTTGTATGATGCATGTATGCATGAGCAATTTAGCATCACACTAGAATCTGTCTTTCTGTCTGTCTGCCTGCCAGTCTGTC
>NW_026375909.1:0-582 GCF_001194135.2 Octopus bimaculoides | reverse complement strand
GCGATCTTACGGTACGAGTCCTAAATATCGGCGTTTTCCGTAAAAAGTGTTGGAGAGAAACAGGAAAACGACGTCATAAGAGCGAAAGACATACAGAGACCGCGATTTATTTTGAAGGGGTTAGGGTTAGGGTTTGGGTTAGGGAATTCCGTCCCTAACCGTAACCCTCACCCTAAGCACCAACCCTAACCCTGACACTAAAACCCTAACCCTAACACCGTAGTGAAGATCGTGCGGGTGTTACGGAAAAGGCCAATCTTTGGTAAAGATCGCCGATGTATGTTCATTGATATATGCGTGTCTGTATATGATACATACACAGATCTCGACCCCTAACTTGATGTCGTTATCAAAATACCTTGATTCTAACGAATCCTACAAAAAAATATATATATATATATACGCGCGCGCGCGTTTCAAAATGTAACTAATTGTTGGCGATTTTTACTCTGTCTCCTGTTTCTGACGAAGCGCTTTGCTCGAAACGTAAAACTACCTTTCTTTCCTTGCCTGAGCGTCTGTTAATACTTTGCATGTACCACGTCCTTGCGTTGTTGTTTTTTTTCTTCTTTTTTTCTGTTT
>NW_026375908.1:0-471 GCF_001194135.2 Octopus bimaculoides | reverse complement strand
GTGTGTGTGTGTGTGTGTGTGTTATGTTCTTGACTTACTTTCTGCTTCAAGATCGCACAATGTTATTTTTACTTCGGTCTGGTAGATTTGGCATCACTTTGCCAATATTTACGGTGATATTTAATGCTATCTAGATTTCTGATATATAAGGCATGGGGTATGGCTATGCAGTTACGAAGCTTGCTTACCAACCATTGTGTTTCAGGTTCGTTTCCACTGCACATCTTCGTGCAAGTGTCTTCTACTACAGCCTGGGGTTAATAAGAATCTCGTGAGAAGATATGTAAGATGAAAACTGAGAATCCTGTCATACTCTTTTTACTCTTTTACTTGTTTCAGTCATTTGACTGCGGCTGTGCTGGAGCACCGCCTTTAGTTGAGAAAATCGACTCCAGATCTTATTCTTTGTAAGCCTAGCACCTATTCTATCGGTCGCTTTTTGCCGAACCGCTAAGTTACGGGGACGTAAAC
>NW_026375907.1:0-289 GCF_001194135.2 Octopus bimaculoides | reverse complement strand
TTGTTGGTATTTAGTTCATGTGTTACACATGATGTGTGTGTATTTATGTATTTGTATCAATGTACACACATACACACACGAGTGTGCTTCTGTATGTATGTATATATCTATATACAAACGTGCGGTTATAAATATATGTGCATGTGTGTGTATGTATATGCATTTAGTATGTATAATACACACACATATAATGTGTATGGCTTATATACGTACATGTGTTTGAGTATACATATACATACGTAGGCGTGTGTGTGTGTGTACATAAAATATATATATGTATGTATACGTT
>NW_026375906.1:0-220 GCF_001194135.2 Octopus bimaculoides | reverse complement strand
ATATATATATGCGTGTATATGTATGTATATGTAATGATTTACTGACAACGATGTACACGTGTGCGTGCGTGCATGCGTGTGTGTGTGTCTGTGTGTGTAGGGTATGCATGATGCAATGTGTGCGCAAAGGGGGAGGTCTGTCTTGCTAATTAACGACAATAACGATTACAACGACGACGACGACGACGATGATGATGACGATGATGATGATGATGATGAT
>NW_026375905.1:0-207 GCF_001194135.2 Octopus bimaculoides | reverse complement strand
AGATACATATAATAGCTTCGGTAAGTTTACATTCAAATACAAGTAACTAAGGGGAAATGAGGTTTGTTTCAATTCGCTTTAGCAATATTTTACATTAGAATTGTCAGCAAATACGTTAAGATCGTTAGCTTTTAATATATAAGCGCATTGACATATATGAACATATACAAACGCATATATTTCCTTATCTCTCTCCTTTCACTATTT
>NW_026375904.1:0-265 GCF_001194135.2 Octopus bimaculoides | reverse complement strand
GAAGAAGAAGAAGAAGAAGAAGAAGAAGAAGAAGAAGAAGATTGCGGGAGTGCCATTATAGTAGTATATCAAATGGTCGAGTGCCCTGAAAGTGACCCGTTGTGGATGGTTGTAGTCATTGAATTCTTGAGACATTTCTTTTGAATGTTTTGTTTATAAAATTTGCGTAGGTGTTATTCTAAAGCAATAGTGGTAACGTTAAGAAGGAGGTGGTGGAGAGGAAGAAAACGAAGAAGAAAAAAGAGAAGGATGAAAAAGAAAGAAT
>NW_026375903.1:0-341 GCF_001194135.2 Octopus bimaculoides | reverse complement strand
AAATGATTGGCAAACAGCAGGTATCGGGTCAGATAATGACACATTTCCCTTTATACAATATATAGAACCCCCGTGATTCATTCTCCATTACTTATTTGTTTTGCCATATATGTTGTATAAATATAAATGTTATATTCTTGTCCAAAATCAATTATTTGCCTATCTTCCTCTCTCTTCTGTTCTGCACATACCAGCTTCATCGATCCAATGCTCATTCAATACCAATTCTGTCCCTGTTTAGCAACTACATCGCAGCATCAGAATAGAATTCGGTCACAACACAATTTCGATGCCCGATTTTTTCTTACGTCATTTGACATCGCATTCCCTGCAGTTATATA
>NW_026375902.1:0-367 GCF_001194135.2 Octopus bimaculoides | reverse complement strand
TCCTAAAATTTTCGTTGCGTCTTGCAACCTTTTCAATAGTCTTGACTCTGACTCTCAAGAGTCAAGACAGTACACTTAACGTCTGGCTGTACAACCTTTTTGTTTGGTTATTTCACCGTTTCGTTTTCCTGTCTTGTTTTCCGTCCGCCACTACCCTCCACGAAAACAATTTAATTTGTGTTCGTAGGAAGAACCATTTCAACGATGCGTACTGCTTTAATTCTTCGAAACGCCGGTGTTTTAATGGCGGCAGCTGATGAAGATGTTTCTATGTGGCCTGCTTGTTTGTTGTACCTTGTTTATCATTTTGTTCACGCTCTTTTGCCACGTCATGTACCCAGTTATGTATCTATATGTACATGTAGGT
>NW_026375901.1:0-409 GCF_001194135.2 Octopus bimaculoides | reverse complement strand
TATATATATACATATACTTATAGACGCACATACGTTCATGTTTGTTGGTGGGTGTGGTTGGATGGCTGGAGGGTGGTCATAGGGTCGAAGGTATGTGCTTGTATGTGGGGGAGATAGAAGATCGTGGCTGGAGTCATCGTTGTGTTGGTGCGTGTGTTTGAGAATCTCTTGGCGGTGGATGAAGGCGGCGGAACACACACGTACGCGCAGCAAATGTGAAGTAGAAAACATGAAATAATGTGAAATAACATTAATGAAACGACGACGACGACGACGACGACGACAGCAACAACAACAACAACAACATCGATGACAATTACAATAATAATAATAATAATAAGAATAACAATAATAGTAATAATAATAGTAATAATAACAATAGTAATAATAAATATAATAATAATAATAA
>NW_026375900.1:0-337 GCF_001194135.2 Octopus bimaculoides | reverse complement strand
ATACATATGTATACATTTACATATACACATATGTATACACATACACACGCACATATATGCATATATATGCACACACACAAATACATATATTCCTGCACACATTATGCATGTGTATGTATGTACGTGCTTACTATGCGTACATATACATGTGCGTATATGTTTATACATTTATACACAACATATATTGTTATAAACATATATTATTATATGATGAGATGATGTACATTAGGTACGGTGAGGTGGTGAAATCTGTGAGGTGGACATTTGATATGATGAAAGCAGTTTGTGAAGAAAGCATTTCGAAGACTATGCACGTATATATGTATGTATTTATATA
>NW_026375899.1:0-353 GCF_001194135.2 Octopus bimaculoides | reverse complement strand
AATATAAAGCAAAGTAAATATCATAAGATAAATATAATAAAATGATTATATTATGTTATATAATATAATTATATTATATATTGTGCTTTTAATTGTTAATTTTTCTATATGTGATAGTGGATTTTCATCGATGAGTTCTTGAAACTTGGTTATTTTCCCTAAAACTATATATATATAGTGAAGTATATTGCCACTTAAATGTGGCTGACCCCTAGGGGTGGATGTTACTGTTGCTTTTAGCTCCAGGAAGACATCTCCTCCAGCTGGCTTATCGACACACTTCTGTGTCCTATTTGTTTTGCCAAGGGAAGTTATATATATATAGTTATATATATATATATATATATATATAT
>NW_026375898.1:0-642 GCF_001194135.2 Octopus bimaculoides | reverse complement strand
GTTGACGGAGAGCTTCGGCCTCGTAGAGGTCCGCGCGCCATACTACCACATATATATGTATGTATGTATGTATGTATGTATCTATGTATGTATACTATAGCCTTGAGCCGACCAAACCCTTCTGAATGGATTTGACAAACGAAAACTGAAAGAAGCCCGTCGTATTTATATATGTATGGTGGTTGTCTACTCTTCGGGTAGAGTCTGACACCCTCCTGTATCTTAGATCCATCATGGCATTTAATATGGCTTTTTAAACTAGACATTTTATTGAAAAGACACCCATATAGATTGCATGTCTGATTTGAACCACCAAGTTCTACAGTTAAGCTCTGATCTTTGTGGATCTTAAGATGTCTTTTAAGGCCTCCGTTAGATTTTGCAAACCTTATGGCATAGACGGCACATATATTCATGTGTGTCTTTGTTTGTCCCCCGCACCATCGTTTGACAACCGATGTTGGTGTGTTTACGTCCCCCGTAACTGAGAGACCGATAGAATGGGTACTAAGCTTACAAAGGATAAACCCTGGGGTCGATTTGTTAGACTAAAATCCTTTAAGGCATGGCCGCAGCCAAATAACTGAAATAAGTAGAATACATACATACATATATATATATATATATATATATATATATATA
>NW_026375897.1:327-520 GCF_001194135.2 Octopus bimaculoides | reverse complement strand
TCCATGCATGTATGTATGCATTTATGTATTTCAATATGTATGTATGTATGCATGTATGTATGTATATATGCAGGTATGTATGTATGTATGCATGTAGTATGTATGTCAATATGTATGTGTATATGTATGTATTATTGCATCCAATGTATTTACATATGAATGTTGCATTTTTGATTATGTAAATTATGTAATA
>NW_026375897.1:146-317 GCF_001194135.2 Octopus bimaculoides | reverse complement strand
TGTATTTACATATGAATGTTGCATTTTTGATTATGTAAATTATGTAATACGTATATATGTAAATCTGTATGTGATGTATGTAGTTATATATATATGTATTAATGTTTGCATGTATCTGTTTGCGTGTATAAATGTATGTATGTCGTATTTATGTATATAGTTTTGTATATG
>NW_026375897.1:0-136 GCF_001194135.2 Octopus bimaculoides | reverse complement strand
CGTGTATAAATGTATGTATGTCGTATTTATGTATATAGTTTTGTATATGTCAATGTATCCATGTGTTTATGTATTGAATGTATGTATGTATGCATGTATGTGTGAATATCTGTTTGTTTTGTATGTATGTGTATGT
>NW_026375896.1:0-237 GCF_001194135.2 Octopus bimaculoides | reverse complement strand
GCTGCTACTACTACTATTGCTGCTGCTGCTACTACTACTACTACTACTACCACTGCTACTACTACTACTACTGCTGCTACTACTACTACTACTGCTGCTACTACTACCACTGCTGCTGCTGTTACTACTACTACTACTGCTTCTGCTATTACTACCACTACTACCACTGCTACTACTACTACTACTGCTGCTGCTGCTACTACTACTACTGCTGCTGCTATCGCTGCGATGACAACG
>NW_026375895.1:0-223 GCF_001194135.2 Octopus bimaculoides | reverse complement strand
TATTCATACTATGTACATGTGTATATATATATGTGTGTGTGTGTGTGTGTATATAATGTGTATGAATATATGTGTGTATGTAATGGAATGATGTATGGATATATGTGTTAGAATATGTATGTACATACATACATACATACATACACATATATATTTATATACATACATATATGTATGTGTGTGTGCGTATATATATATGCATGTATGTATATATATATATATA
>NW_026375894.1:0-362 GCF_001194135.2 Octopus bimaculoides | reverse complement strand
TACATACATACATACATATATATATATATACAGAGAAAGAGAAAGGAGGACTCCCTTCGACCATGAATGACTATGCAATTGCACCCAGAAAGTTACACTCCGGGGCACAAGTCCGGGCGAGGTTGTTTATGGAAGACCATCCTCCCGTTTCTACGCCACCGATATCATTCCATAGAAAAGCAAAGACCTATTCAGCCTGGCAACAGTGACGTTGCAACTCATTTCTAAAGCTAAGTGAACTGGGGCAACGCGACAGAGAGTGTCTTATTCAAGAACACAACATACATCCATGTCTAGGAATCGAACACATTACGCCAGGATTGCGAACTCGACGCTCTGAGCCATATATATATACATATATA
>NW_026375893.1:0-355 GCF_001194135.2 Octopus bimaculoides | reverse complement strand
TCATCATCATCATCATCATCATCAATATTGTTATTATTATTATTATTATTATTATTATTATTTGTTCATTTATTTTCATATATATATATATATATATATATATATATAGATAGATAGATAGATATACATATATATATATATATTGCTTGGGGTCTGGTGAAACAAGAAGCTGTTATGTACATGACATTTTCAAAGGATTTAGCTTTATGCACTATTATTAATAACACACTATTGTGAATTATTAATAGTATATTATATGTTGATTTTATAGATACATACACACCACAAACCAACCATACATATGCACACATTTTTCTATCTATCTATCTATCTATCTATCTATCTATCTATCTAT
>NW_026375892.1:0-792 GCF_001194135.2 Octopus bimaculoides | reverse complement strand
CGGTCTCTTTTGCCGAACCGCTAAGTTACAGGGATGTAAACACACCAGCAACAGTTATCAAGCAATGTTGGGGTGGGGGGACAAACACAGACACAAACATACACACACACATACATATATATACATATACGACGGGCTTCTTTCAGTTTCCGTCTACCAAATCTACTCTCAAGGATTTGGTAGGCGCGAGGCTACAGTAGAAGACACTAGCCCAAGGTGCCACGCAGTGGGAATGAACCCAGGACCATGTGGTTGCTAACCCCAAAATTCGGACTTCAATTCCAGCCAGTGCCTTGAATAAATAAGAAGAAGAATAATAATAACATCAGCATAAAATATCTTAGGAACGAGGACCAGGGGTTGGGTTCAAAATTCCACCAGGACACCTGATGAAGGCTGGAGAGTAAATCAGCCGAAATGTTGTGGTAACAAGAAACAAGATGAGGACACATATGCGCCCAATGTAAATGATGTAAATAAAGTTAGTCTTCCCTATTTATCAACAAGGGTCTTTCCTGGCAAATGAACGAGATGCATTTCTGTTATTGAGGCTCGTTTACGAGAATCATTTGCCATTTTCCTCATTTATTGCAATGTGTGTATATTATTTCCCTATGTCTTATACACTGACAGGCCAACATTTTTTTTATTCCAGAATGAAAGCGATGGCTTTAACAGCAATTTGAACACGCCACACAATGCACTGCTTGTCAAAACAGACTAGTTACTTGCGTATGTGTGCGTGTGCGTGTGTGTGCATGTGTATTTGTGAGCATGTGTATATATATATAT
>NW_026375891.1:0-446 GCF_001194135.2 Octopus bimaculoides | reverse complement strand
AACTTGGTCAAGGGATGCACTTCGACACTTGGTGTTTAAAAGATGTTGCCAAAGGGATATGATGCGAGATTCAAAAGTATTTTGGATCGACGTTAGGCTTCTGCCGCCTTGTTTTCGTTTTAGGTTGAGACGGTCTGGGTCTCTGTTTATGTGGAAATTATGTTTGCTTGTTAGTATTTTTCGGGTTTTTAATCAATGGCTCGGATCTCATCGAGCGTCCACTCAAGCAGCCCAAATGTCGGTATGACTACCGGTACTGCAAACACATTGTGTGCCACTGCTTTATTAACTGCAGAGAGTTCTGTGGTCCAAACTTTCTTTATTCGGCTGTAATATTCTTTAGTGACACGTGTTTTGCAACAGGTTCCATTGCAACATATATTTTCATCCACCCTTAGATACATAAAACATACAAATCTGCACAAACATACATATATATGGTTCTT
>NW_026375890.1:0-436 GCF_001194135.2 Octopus bimaculoides | reverse complement strand
TGTGTGTGTGTGTGTGTGTGAGTCGCGAGTTTATGTCTATGTATATATTACTTTATGTTATTTATATTTCCTTTTTACATTTGGTCGGTACATGTACACTAAAACATTTTTATTTTTATGCCAGTTTAAAATATTTTGTATTTGTTTCGCTCTTAGGACAAATACCTATACTACGATTATTATTGTTATTATTATTGTCATTATCATTAATATTATTGTTATTGTTATTATTGTTGTTGTTATTGTTATTATTATTATTATTATTATTATTATTATTATTATTATTATTATTATTATTATTATTATTATTATTATTATTATTATTATTCGCCATTGAGAAAGTGAAAATGATTTCTCAGCAAATTTATACAACTCGCGTAGGCGTGCCTAAACGTATGTATGTATGTATGTATGTATGTATGTATGTATGTATGTA
>NW_026375889.1:0-201 GCF_001194135.2 Octopus bimaculoides | reverse complement strand
TGTATATATGTATGAATGTATGTATGTATGTATGTGTGTGTGTGTGCATGTATATGTATGTATATATTCATGCATTTATGCATTTGTGTATTTATGAATGTACATATGTAGTGCACCTGAACACTTTATGCAAGTTTCATTTTCATTGTTATGAGTATGCGTGCATCTATATATGTATGTGTGTGTGTATGTGTATGAGCC
>NW_026375888.1:0-401 GCF_001194135.2 Octopus bimaculoides | reverse complement strand
TAGATAGATAGATAGATAGATAATAGATATCCACGTATGTGTATGCCTGCGTTTGCGTGTGTGCGTGTGAGGATGTGCGTATGTGTGTATGCTACTATTCAAGTACGTATATCCAATTCAAATTGACATATAGACTTCGAGGAATTATCGTTCAATTATGTTTGTGAGTGTGTGTGTATGTGTATGTGTGTGTGTGTGTGTGTTGTGTGTGTGTGCGTGTATATGTATATTCAAGGTTTGTATGCCTATTCACATTTTTAAGTATATATCCAACGTAAAGTTTTATATCCCATATATATTTATATATCTAAAAAAACTGTATGTATGTTTGTCTATCAGTCTAGCTACTTCTTTATCTTTCGTTGTTCTCGCTCACTCAATATATACATCCGTACGTATAT
>NW_026375887.1:0-393 GCF_001194135.2 Octopus bimaculoides | reverse complement strand
TGTAGACTCATTGTAATAGAATTCCCAAACCAATTAAATCTTAAATGTATTATATTTCATTTACAAATTCCACTGTATCTGGGAGGCATCTGGGAGCTTTACACATGTTCAATGAAATGATATAGTTTATTGAAGCCGAATGTTTATGTTGCAGCTTCAGTTTCACACCATTGTCATCTTCAGATGCCAGTGGTGTTTTTGCCTGAAGATCACCACAGTGATGTGAAAGTCAAGTCACAAACTACAGATTCCGTTTTGATAAACCATATTCTCTAAAACATGTATTAGGCACTCCTTTTCCATCCATTCAATGTAATTGAGTATTTGTGTGTGCATGTGTATGATGATGATGATATAGAAATATGTATGTGTATATATATATATATATATATA
>NW_026375886.1:0-218 GCF_001194135.2 Octopus bimaculoides | reverse complement strand
ATCATCATCATCATCATCATCATCATCATCATCATCATCATCATGATGAAATATTTTAATGTGTTCACTGGTTGTGTTTGGCAACAGAGAAGAATATAAAACAGAATTATGTGAAATCTCAAAAGCATTTTTGCAACTCAACCCACATGAACATATCCCTGCACTCAAATGCACACATACACACACACAAATACACACACACACACACACACACACAC
>NW_026375885.1:0-672 GCF_001194135.2 Octopus bimaculoides | reverse complement strand
TACAGTTATTCAACTATCTCTTTCGCATTCATATATTAACAGTTTAGATCCTTTTTTTTGAGAAATAATACATTTCTAAGTCTCTCAGAGAGATTTATGCAGTAGTGATGCGTTGAAGTAGTTGTATGCTGTCAACTTAATGCGACAGTCCCGTGAAGGGAATAATACTACTGTTGTTTAGACCTAGGAAGCTGCACCGCTTCCTGTTGGCCTTCACACATTTCCTGTGTCCTTATGTTTACAAGGGGGAGACAAGCACCTCCACCCAGCTATGCCTGCATCCAGAGACATGTTTCTGAGTCTTTGCTCGTCTTTAGTCTGGAGTAGCATGACCTGCTAGTCGAAGATGCCTGTCAAGCTCTTGTAAACATATAATAATTCTAGTGAAATACATTCACTCATTTCAAATTTCTCCCCCTTGTTCTGTACGAATACTTTTTCCACCCCTAAATATTTATATTTGTATATAAATTCATTAGTTACTATAATTTATTAGTTTCTTTTGCATATTCTTAGTTTACGCATGTATATGCAAATATAGTATGGGTATATTCCATTTATGTTCATTAGAAATTAAATAAATAAAGAATTTTGACATGTACGAATATTTATTTCACCCCACTGTAGATAGATAGATTGATAGATAGATAGATAGATAGATAGATAGATAGA
>NW_026375884.1:0-497 GCF_001194135.2 Octopus bimaculoides | reverse complement strand
TGGATAATTCCAGATCCCGGATTTCTGGCTTTGCATAATAAATGCTTTGACTTCATCGGTGGAATATACTCAGAAAAGCACATAAATGTAAATATATATATATAAACATACAGTATACTTACATATACGAACGTATACATACATATATATGCACGTATGTACACGACCAGTTTAAAATGCCCGCCTAAAAACTCCTCGTGCGATATGGTCAGAAATATCACCGCAGTAAATACACTGACAAAATAAATTTATATAAATAAGGATAAGATCGATATTTAAAATATTGATTTTATCAAGTGGCCAGCATGGGAATAAAAACCATCAAAGGTAACAATTATTTAAAATTATAATATAGGGTATCTAAGAGATACCGCCACGCTGAAAAATAGCAGTCAAATCTTGACTCTAAACCACAATAAATGTTCATATAACACAAGGAGCGAAGACGAAGACAAAATAAACTATATGCAAAGCCAGAAATCCGGGATCTGGAATTA
>NW_026375883.1:0-468 GCF_001194135.2 Octopus bimaculoides | reverse complement strand
TGTGGCAATCCCAGGATGGGATAAATGTTCCTGTTATTTAGCCCCAAGAAGCATCGTTTCTAGCTGGCTATACGACACAAAAGCTGTCTCCTTACGTTTCGAGCAGGGGAGTTTAACACCTCCTTCTAGCACAATCCAGCATCTACGGAATAGTTTCAGGTTATTGCCCTTTGTCAGCGTGGAGAATCTTAGCTTGCAGGATGTCACTGTTACTCAGTTGACGAAAACATATAGCATTCGAATTGGCAAACACTAGAAATAATATATTTCTAAATCTCTTAAAGATATATACAGTAACAGCACAATAATGTGATGACTTTTTGCCAACATAATGTGGAAATCCCAGGACAGTTAAATGTTACTGCTATTTAGCCCCAAGTAACAGCGTTTCTAGCTGGCTATACGACACAAAACTCTTCCTATATTTTCGAACAGGGGCGATTTAGTACCTCCACCCAGCATCCACGG
>NW_026375882.1:0-331 GCF_001194135.2 Octopus bimaculoides | reverse complement strand
ATGTATATATATGTATGTATGTATGTATGTATGTATGTTTGTATGTATATGTCTGTGTGTGTGTGTATGCATGCTTGTATGAATGTGTATGCATATATGTATGTACGTTTGCGTGCATGTGTGGTTGTGGAATGCAGGTGTTTGTATTTGTTTGTATACATATATATGTAGATATATGTATGCATGTATATATGTGTGTGTATCTTTGTGTACATGATATTTTTACGTATGTATGATTGAATGTACATATGAATGAACACATGCATGTGTGCCTCTTATGTAAGCTTAAATCTATCTATCTATCTATCTATCTATCTATCTATCTATCTAT
>NW_026375881.1:0-203 GCF_001194135.2 Octopus bimaculoides | reverse complement strand
GAAGAAGTTTCATTTGAAGAATGTCAACAAGAAGTCTTCCAGGAAGAGGGTTCCCCACGTTTAATTTGGAGGTTATTTGACTTTTTTGGGTATCCCAATGTTTTGTATGTGGATAATTCATTTTTTAATAGATTCCGATTATATGGAAATTTCATTTTCATACGTAACAGTGCTTCTCAAACTATCTGATGTGGCATACCGGC
>NW_026375880.1:0-292 GCF_001194135.2 Octopus bimaculoides | reverse complement strand
GGATAACAAATTATTT
This sequence comes from Octopus bimaculoides, assembly GCF_001194135.2. Taxonomy (NCBI): domain Eukaryota; kingdom Metazoa; phylum Mollusca; class Cephalopoda; order Octopoda; family Octopodidae; genus Octopus; species Octopus bimaculoides. The sequence continues at coordinate 276 of NW_026375880.1, read as the reverse complement.
TATTTGTTCATTAATATTCGAAACCTAGGTACAATTGGTGACTATTAAAACGGATTTTATTTTTCATCGCCTTCGAATTTACTCTTAACCGTTATTTGGATATGACTGTCCCTTTTAGCATGTAAGGTGTCCTGTTCAGGTCACATCTTTTGTGTATAAATGTACGCTAATGTTATATGAATAATATGTTGTCTATTGATTATCTTATAGATGCTAGCCACTGGTTGAAAATGTCTCTAATTTTCCTAACCTATATATATTTTCTTAATATATATA
>NW_026375879.1:186-475 GCF_001194135.2 Octopus bimaculoides | reverse complement strand
TTTTTTTGTATTACGTACAGTAATTCTCCATCAGAAAAGAAAAGAATGAAAGGTTGCGAAAAGAAGAGGAAAAGAGTTTAGAGACTAGGTGGGAATGCGATTATATATTATATACATTTTTATTCTTTTCAGTCATTTGATTGCGGCCATGCTGGGGCACCGCCTTTTAGCCGAGCAAATCGACCTCAAGACGTATTCTTTGTAAGCCTAGTACTTATTATATCGGTCACTTTTTGCCGAACCGCTAAGTTACGGGGACGTAAACACACCAGCATCGGTTGTCAAGCGG
>NW_026375879.1:0-173 GCF_001194135.2 Octopus bimaculoides | reverse complement strand
ACACACACACACACACATATATATATACGACGGGCTTCTTTCAGTTTCCGTCTACCAAATCCACTCACAAGGTTTTGGTCAGCCCGAGGCTATAGTAGAAGACACTTACCCAAGGTGCTACGCAGTGAACCCGGAACCATGTGGTTGGTAAGCAAGTTACTTACCACACAGCC
>NW_026375878.1:0-422 GCF_001194135.2 Octopus bimaculoides | reverse complement strand
GGATCATAATGATGGACCCATGTTTCATCCTGTGTGATAAGTCTGCAGAAGCTTTATTAGCACAGCAATCGTTTCGGCTTCATTCTGCATTGCTCCCTAGTGGATGTGGGACGATTTAATGACATCAGATGCAATACACAGTGCAGTAAGCTTTATCAGGTGACGTATTATATTTCAAAAGTTACCAGGTTTACATTTTCTTTTCGCTCCAAACTATATGCTAGTGGTGAGTTGCTAGCAGTTCAGCAACATGCACATTGTGAACTGGCGCATTGTATTGGAGGAGGTTGGCTCCTTTGGTCAGCATGCCACACCTCTCTGCTTTGATGGCGTTCCACAATTTCTGCAGCAAAGAAGCATGATATGCCCCGTTGATTGTGGTGCTCTTTGCCAGAAAATCCATCATCTACTATGCACTGGTC
>NW_026375877.1:0-533 GCF_001194135.2 Octopus bimaculoides | reverse complement strand
TATATAAACAATGCTATTAAGATTATTGCAAATATGTATTTCATCTGCATGAGAATTCAAGTTACATATTTATGGAAATATTGTTCATACAATGATTCACATACTTTCTTGTATTCAACCGAGCGTATCTATGGAACCATCTTAACAAATCATTTTGTTTCTTCCATTACATTACTTTTTACAGCTTCTATTGACATCAAGAGTAGCTTCACATGAGGCTGACAAAACCAATTTCTTCAAGGATACAAATCTGGGAAAATATTGTATGAAGCATTAATGCAAGAGACATTAATAATAAGAAACTAAGCATATACTATAAGAAGAATAAGAAGATGAGTACATAAAATATATCGCATTTACGTTTATGTCGGGATGAATAGACGTTTCTGCTTTTATTTGTTATTAACTATTGATTTAATACATATGTATTTCACATTTTTTATCTTTAGTATGATTTAGAAACAGGTGGTAGCTATTACTGAATAATGCTATTTTCTTAAGTGAAGCAACGAAGCAACTGTGTATATATATAT
>NW_026375876.1:0-232 GCF_001194135.2 Octopus bimaculoides | reverse complement strand
AACAGGACATAACAACAGGTGTCTTTCGACAAAGGACGAATTAAATTAAGTATGGCCAATTAGAGGACGGATCTAACAGCATACGGAAAAAGTTTAGAGACAGTAGAAATCAGGAGGAGCATCTTCCAAGGGGACTGCCTGTCCCCACTGTGCTTGATACCACTAACACTGGTCTCGGACAGACAGAATTTCACTTTTATTATATAGATGATTTGTTGCTCAACTTCCGGTA
>NW_026375875.1:0-567 GCF_001194135.2 Octopus bimaculoides | reverse complement strand
TAACAATTATTTTTTCAAAGCTATAATGGAAATGACAAAGGAGCATATTTTGCTTTATGAGTTCAATAAAGACAACGATGCAATGGAAAGTGCGAGGAATATTAATGCAGTATATGGGGATTGGACAATAAGTGTAAGCCAGTGTCAATGGTGCTTCCAGAAATTCCGAGTCAGAAACTACAGACTAGATGAGCATTGTCCTGGAAGATCTGTAGAGCTTGATGAGGACATCCTGCAAACCCTGGTGGGTTTTGTAACTGTTGAGGAACTAGCAGAGAAGCTTGGATTTGGTCGTTCAACCATTCATCGACACCAGTGCTAGAAGAAAAATGACCATCTTTGGTTTCAAGATGAAAGGTGTTCTTCCAGCAGGATAATGCTTGGCCACCTACAACAAGGATGACATTCCAAAAGCTGCAGCAGTTTGAATGAGAAACAATGGACCACCCACCATATTCGCCAGACATTGCCCCATCTGATTAAGATTTGTTCTGCAGTCTTCAAAATCATTTGTATGGAAAAAATATAAATTCTGTAGACAAGGTCAGAACAGTACTGGAGGAGTAT
>NW_026375874.1:0-290 GCF_001194135.2 Octopus bimaculoides | reverse complement strand
TATTATTATTATTATTATTATTATTATTATTATTATTGTTATAATTTTTTTTTACCCTACCCCTCTCATCCACTTTACATTATATCCATTATTCACTTTTTTATTACAATCACTACAATTTTCCACAATTTATTTCATCTCTTCCTACACGCACACATACCCACACACAAAAAATACACGCACCCATACACACACATGTATGCACACCTACTCTACAACACACCACACACACACCACACATGCATGCACTTACACGCTCAGATTCGCCCACACACTTATAGAAACGCACA
>NW_026375873.1:0-298 GCF_001194135.2 Octopus bimaculoides | reverse complement strand
TGTGTGTTTGTGTGTGTGTGTGTGTGTGTGTGTGAGTGTTTGTGTGTAAGTGTGTATGTATACATATTCCTTCATATAAACTTATTGCATTTGATTAACCCCTGCGAACAAATTTGGATAAACAAGGCCACAGGTTCAATATATCAGGGGTCACTCTGGTCATAACTGTCAGCTGAAAATAAGTTCACGTGGCTTTCTATCTTTTATCGATTGTAAATGGGGATATATGTATCCATGCAGATATGTGGATGTATGTATTTGCTTGTGTATACATGTTGACGTGTGTGTATATCTTGAT
>NW_026375871.1:0-489 GCF_001194135.2 Octopus bimaculoides | reverse complement strand
GAGTATGTGTGTGTGTGAGTATGTGTGTGTGTGAGTATGTGTGTGTGTGTACAAGTTAATGTGTGCGCGTCGTTATATACGTGTGTTAGTTTGTGTACCTATACGAGTGTTTTTGCATCTCTGTGTATGTGTGTGGGTTTGTGTATGTACGTATATGACAATGCAGGGTTATGTGTGTAAGCGTATGAGTCTATGCATATATATGTGCATTTGTGTGTGTATGACTGTGTGTATATTAATCTATGTGTGTATATAACAGTGTGAGTGTGATCCTGTATATGTATGTGTGATCCTATGTGTGTATCTGTGTAAATCTGTATATATCTCAGCGGATGTATAGGAGTCTGTTTATGTACGTCTGTGTGTAAATATATGTCTGCGTATGAGTCTGTAGATGTATATCTGTGTGTATGTGTCTGAGACGGTGGTATATGTGATGTGCATTTGTATGTATGTGTCTGTGTGTAAATATATGTCTGTGTATGAGTC
>NW_026375870.1:0-378 GCF_001194135.2 Octopus bimaculoides | reverse complement strand
ACAACAACAATGAAGTTAATGATTACATAAACAACAAAAACGTCAACGAAAATAAAGGATAGTTTGACAAAATGGAGATATGGTGATGATGATGATGATGACGAAAAGGATAACAACAACAACAACAACAACAATAATAATAATAATAATAATAATAATAATAATAATAATAATAATGATAATAATAATAATGATAATAATAATAATGTCAACTTTTCAAAGAGAAGGCGTACAAATCTGACGTATACATTTAAGTACACACACACATACACTCACACACACATACACTCACACACACAGGGACACATATATATATGGGAGGCTGACGTGGGTGTGTGTGTGTATGTCTTTGTGTGTGAGTTTATGATATAGATATTT
>NW_026375869.1:0-253 GCF_001194135.2 Octopus bimaculoides | reverse complement strand
GGAGACACAACATTCGATGTCCGTAGCGATTATGCGCACATTTTATCCTTTGTAAAAGTAGATTTTACTTAACATATCAACATTAAATCAACTAAAGGGATAGTTGTTCACTAATTTTACAATCCTTCCAGTGAAACAATAATACAATTTGAGTGTGGTGAATTTGCAATTCCATTGGACATTATTATGAGTCCATCTCCATCTTTATCTCTGTGTGCGTATGTATGTTTGTATGTATGTATGTATGTATGTA
>NW_026375868.1:0-209 GCF_001194135.2 Octopus bimaculoides | reverse complement strand
ATTATGAGCGGTAATATTGTGTGAGAGAGTGAGTTCAATATGTATTTCAGTTCGAACGTTATGAAGCACATGTTATTGTTACATTACTTGATACATTTATAATATTTAGAGAAATATTTTTTTCAAAGAAGACCTGTTGAGACAAGTGAAATCGAAATGGATCCAAATTCGACGACTGGCACCCATGCCAACCTCTCCTTCATTGGACA
>NW_026375867.1:0-329 GCF_001194135.2 Octopus bimaculoides | reverse complement strand
TGTGTGTGTGTGTGTGTGTGTGTGTGTGGTGGTCATGGTTACGGTGTGAGTATTTATGTGTATATGTATGTGCGTGTATGTATGTGTATGTGTGTGTGATTGTGTACATGTCTGTTTGTCTATCTATATGTATGTGAGAGAGTGTAATCCTGCATGTGTGTGTGTGTGTATGAGAGTGTGTGTTTATGTGAGCGCGTCTCTGTGTACATGTATATTAGTATGTGTACGTATGTATGCATGTACGTGCCGGTATGTATGTGTGCGTGCGTATATGTATGCATGTCTGTATGTGTATATGCGTCTGTATGTATGTGTGTATGTATGCATGG
>NW_026375866.1:0-265 GCF_001194135.2 Octopus bimaculoides | reverse complement strand
ATATATATATATATATATATGTATGTATATATATATTTATATCTATATATATGTATTTGTTCGTTTGCATTTGTGTTCGTTTGTCGGTATGTGTATGTGTGTGTGTATGTGCGTATGTATGTGTGTGTGTGTTTGTGTGTATGTTTGTGTGTGTGTGTGGATATATGAGTGCATATATACTCAGAAGAGCGACATACATTCTTAGCACATACACACACATATACATACTCTCTCTCTCTCTCTCTCTCTCTCTCTCTCTCTCTCT
>NW_026375865.1:0-312 GCF_001194135.2 Octopus bimaculoides | reverse complement strand
GTAGCTGGTTTTAAAATCTCTGAAAGAGATACACATAGTATTAGTGGCAGTTCTTTGTAGAACAAATGTTACTAGCTTTTAACCCCAGGAAAACATCTTTTTCCGCTGGTTAACGACACACCACGAAGTTCTTGCAATAAATCTACGGATAACATAACAACATGTAATCGAAACTGTGCCGGTGCTTTACCCATCATCTATTTATACATTTTGTACTATTTATATATATGAAGACGTTAAGAAATTTATCGGCCAGTGAGTTCAAAAAATTTCTTAACGTCTTCCTCACGTGGTATTGATGTTCACATGGTC
>NW_026375864.1:0-541 GCF_001194135.2 Octopus bimaculoides | reverse complement strand
ATAGTGGTGGTGGTGGTGATAGTGGCGGTGGTTTTGGCAGCGGTGACGATGACGGTAGTGGTGGCGCTGTCGTTGGCAGAGATGGTGTTTGGTGGTGGTGTTGCTGTTGGCGGCGACGGTGACGACAGAGTTGATGACGGCGGCAGCGGAGTAACTGCAGTTAACGTAGTTGTTACTGTTGCTGTCGCTCGGCTGCAACTTCTTCTTCTTCTCCTCGCAATCCTCCCTTGTTGTTGCTGTTGCACTTTTTTTGTGCATGCAGTTATTATTCTTGCTTGCCGTTACAGTTTCTTTGAAGATGGCTTTTTTGTTTGTTTTGGTTGCAGTTTTTTTAATGGTTATTTGTAGTCATTTCAATAGTTTTGTTATCATGCAACCACTGTTGTTGTTGTTGTTGCTGCTGCTTGTGCAGTTTTGTAGCTGTTATTACACATGTTGCAAGTCGTTGCATTTCTTTTCCTTCTTATAGTTGCTGCAACTGTTGTTGATTACTCTTTTACTCTCTTTTACTTGTTTCAGTCATTTTGACTGCGGCCATGCT
>NW_026375863.1:0-377 GCF_001194135.2 Octopus bimaculoides | reverse complement strand
CTATCTTGTTTCCGATTTTCTTTATGAGGATATCTAAAAACGGTAGTTGTTGATTGTTGTATCCCATCGTAAATTGAAGGTTTTCGTTTATTCCATTTAGAAGTGTTTGGAATTCGTTGAGCTTTTCTATACTTTTATTCCAGAGGATGAAACAGTCATCGAGATATCTTTTCCAGCTGTTTTGTATGTATGTGGAAAAGGAGCTTCCATATTTCTCGAGTGTTCTCTGGTATAGTTTAATCTTGATATAGCCCATTACCAGGCTCGCAAAAGTAGGCGCAGTCCGTGTTCCCATTGCAGTTCCCGATTTTTGTCGGAAGCATTCGTTGTTAAATATAAAATAATAATTTTTTAGGATAAATCTAAGTCCTTCTATT
>NW_026375862.1:0-355 GCF_001194135.2 Octopus bimaculoides | reverse complement strand
ATACCCTCACACACATATGTAAGTGCCTGTGTATTTGTATACGCAAACACGCACAAACACACACACACACACACAGACGTATATTTAAATTGCATATGTGTGTAGAATATAGGGTTACATCAAACGTCAAAGATTAAGGTTCGATAATTTTAGTGTTTCATGATCCTACAGTTTTTAATGTTGTGGTTGCCATTGTTATTGTCTATTACTACCTTTACTGCAACTACTACCACAACTACTACAACTGTTGGGGTTGCTGCTGCTGCTGCTACTGATACTTATGTCCGCTATGCTTTTCTTATTGCTACACTGTGTTGTGTGTACATATATATATGAGTGCGTGTGTGTACGTATC
>NW_026375861.1:0-230 GCF_001194135.2 Octopus bimaculoides | reverse complement strand
TCATCATCATCATCATCATCATCATTATGATGACGATTATGATGATGACGATGATGATGATGATGGTGACGATGATGATGGTCAGGAAGAGGAACACGTTGACAGTGGTAATGGTGCTGATCATCATTATGATATTGATGATGATGATAATGAAGATGGTGGTGGTAGAGGTGATGGTGATGGTGGTGGTTTTTATAGTAGTAGTGGTGGTGGTGATGATGATGATGATG
>NW_026375860.1:0-1140 GCF_001194135.2 Octopus bimaculoides | reverse complement strand
TGTGTATATATATATATATATATATATATATATATAAAGTAGAAGTGCTGGGGTTCATTTATTTGGGCAAACCCTTCAGAACGGTGTCCAGATTAGTTGTAGCGTCATGAAACTTTAAGCCAGTGGTTCCCAACCATTTTTTACCTATCGACCCCTTTGGTTACTATTTTATTCGGATGAACCCTCTAAGCCATACGATGGTTAAAAAATATCATATCTTTATAAATTAAATATTATCAGGAATTGTATTAACAAATTGTGAAAATATTTTGTGTATTGTACAAGTATAACCAATTTATTGTAGATAACCAATTTATTGTAGATAAATTTTAACAACAAAATCTTATATGAACCCCTTTTGAGTACGTCATTTCGTGTTCGATCCAATCGCTTGTCATCTTAGCCAAGTGTCTTCTAGTATATTCTCGACTGAAGCTGTGTGAAAGCCGGCGAAAAGGACCATAATATCACTATATCTACCAGGGCACAGTTAGAATATCCAGGGCACCCTTGAGATTGTCTTCTCCCGCGGGCCCTCACGGCCTATGCAGTAGTCCTAAAAGTGCTACCCACTTATAAAGCGTCGTCCAAAGCAGACGGTCCCTCTGCTGCCCGTTCCCTAGCTACGCACCTGTATACTTAGGCGTCCTAGGCGCTTGGGTACCTTTATCGGAATTCACTTTGTTGTAGGCATTTGGTCCATGTCCCTAGCTTAAAGATAACATGGGTACAGCACTTCTCTCTCTGACTACGCCTTTAGAAATAAATAAATAAAACGCAAAAATCCTTACAAGGACTGACTGTGCTGTTCATCCCTCTGCTACTGGGAGACAAACATTGCTGGTATCCTTTGGGGAAAAGTATTAACGTTAAAGCACTCTATTTCTCCTCCTTTAAAAACTAAAAACTTTGGGATTAAAATAAAAATGAGAAAAGAATCCAATACTTAGAAATGCTGTTTTTATTTTTTAAGACCAAATAATCAGGAATTTTGGTTTTCTTTTTTTTTTTTTTTGAAAATGGTAGTATAAAACTTCTGTCTGCCTATCCATGTGTATATACATATATAAGTATATACATGTGTGTGTATATACATACATACATACATACATACATACCTACATACATAAATACATACAT
>NW_026375859.1:168-457 GCF_001194135.2 Octopus bimaculoides | reverse complement strand
TCGCATTCTTGGTCTAACCCTCAGTCGCATTCTTGGTCTAACCCTCAGTCTCATTTTTGGTCTAACCCTCAGTCTCCTCCTTGGTCTAACCCTGTCACATTCTTGGTTTAACCTTCAATCTCATTCTTGGTCTAACTCTGTCACATTCTTGGTCTAACCCTCAGTTTTATTCTTGCTCTAGCTCTCTCATTCTTGATCTGTCACATTCTTGGTCTAACCGTGTCACATTCTTGGTCTAACCGTGTCACATTCTTGGTCTAACCGTGTCACATTCTTGGTCTAACCGTGT
>NW_026375859.1:0-158 GCF_001194135.2 Octopus bimaculoides | reverse complement strand
CCGTGTCACATTCTTGGTCTAACCGTGTCACATTCTTGGTCTAACCGTGTCACATTCTTGGTCTAACCGTGTCACATTCTTGGTCTAACCCTCAGTCACATTCTTGGCCTAACCCTCAGTCACATTCTTGGTCTAACCCTCAGTCACATTCTTGGTCT
>NW_026375858.1:0-786 GCF_001194135.2 Octopus bimaculoides | reverse complement strand
TCTCTCTCTCTCTCTCTCAAATACATTTATAGACCAAATATTTCTACAAAATGTTCCTAGATAAAAGTGCAACCTACCTGCTCTGCTCTCTCTGGTCAAGCTGTTTTATTGCAAAGAAATAGCCTACACATGGTAACATGCCCCTGCTAGACACTACAGCCAAATTTCCCTCAAATGACACATTAATTTTCTTTTTTTATAGAAGGCATCCAGCTGTAGAAACTCTGCTAGATCAGATTGGAGCCTGGTGCAGCCATCTGGCTTCACCAGTCCTCAGTCAAATCGTCCAACCCATGCTAGCATGGAAAGCGGACGTTAAACGACGACGACGATGATGATGATGATGCTACATCAGATTATACAGTTTTAGAAAGTTGTGTTTAGGTGATATTTGGCTGCTACTTCTAGCATGCAGAGGAGCCACGTAGGGGTGTCTTCTCCAACAAATGATTTTGCTTGTTAACAAGGGACATGCCCAATTAGTTTCTCCCTATTGCCAATGTTGCATCTGCATCACCATGGGAACTATATTTAAACATGATCTCAGCGTAGTCGGTATTGGGTTTTTTTTTTATTTTTTAGGGAATTTTTAAGGAAGGAAGAGACCCCATTTTTGTACATTAAGAAAAATGGAGGTGGGGATGGGGTTCATTGTCTCATGTAACAAAGTAATTTTAGAGTTTAGTCTTTCCTTCTTTACATAACACCTGCTCACCCCATTCTTTATATCACCATCACCAACATACCACATCACTGTTATGTGGTGGTGGTGGTGGTGGTGGTGGT
>NW_026375857.1:0-297 GCF_001194135.2 Octopus bimaculoides | reverse complement strand
CATTGAATCTAAGTTCCAAATATGATAAGGATCCATTCAGTAATTTTGGTTCACAGAATTGTATGAAATATACAGCATTATCCTTCTCCCTAGGCTTGGATTTTATGTTCCAAATTCCATTAGGATTGGTGCAGTAGTTTTCAAGTCTATAAGTTACACACGAACACACATAGAGACATTGACTTATATATAACAGATACATATATATATGCACATATACATACATGTGTGTGTGTGTATGTGTTTTAGCGTTCAAGACATACACACCTCACGTCTGGCTGTACAGCCTTTTTGTTT
>NW_026375856.1:0-249 GCF_001194135.2 Octopus bimaculoides | reverse complement strand
GATGATGATGGTGGTGGTATAGTTTGAGGGAGGGGCAGGTCAGTTACATTGTCCCCAGTAATATAGTATAGTAGAAGACACCCCTGCAATAGGTGAAAATCCGTCAAGTATAAACAGTACTGTATAATTTTTAAATTATTTTTATAATTTGCATATATTTATTTTATTATAGATGCAAAACAACACCACGGAGGAATCGACAGAAGCTTAAATAATAAACTACGGTATGGCAAGGGATTACTGTGTGTG
>NW_026375855.1:0-237 GCF_001194135.2 Octopus bimaculoides | reverse complement strand
AACGGCAAGTCGAGTCGTATGCAAGCGATCCTTTTCGTCTCGATCTCTTTGAACAAGTCGTGGAGGGCGGATTTGAAGTGTACTCATTCCGTTATTTTTTATCACTACCTCCCCGTGCCGGGAGTGGGTAATTTGCGCTCACTACCTTCCTTGGATGTGGTAGCCGTTTCGCATGCTCCCTCTCCGAAATCGAACCCTGATTCCTCGTTACCCGTTGCCACCACGGTTGGCACTTAC
>NW_026375854.1:0-207 GCF_001194135.2 Octopus bimaculoides | reverse complement strand
ATTTCAATTAGATGTGCTTGTGAGAATGCTTGTACCTGTGTGTGTGTATATGTGCATGTTTGTGTGTATATATGTGTATGCTTATATATTTATATATATGTGCTTGTGTATATATATATGTGTGTATGTGTGTGTGCATGCTTGTGTGTATTATTTGTGCATGTGCATGTATATGTGTGTTTGTGTATGTATATATATATATATATA
>NW_026375853.1:255-613 GCF_001194135.2 Octopus bimaculoides | reverse complement strand
TTTTTGTTTGACCGGCGAATACTCGAGTCGGACTCTAAGAATTGATAATGATGCGTGAATATCTGTTCAAGTGCAATTTCAACATTATCACATTGTTAAATACATATTTTCATATCCAAGTTTACATTCATACATCCTTCATAGAATAAAGAATTACTCGTTCAGAAATGGTACTTTTAAAGATAAATCTCACAATTCTTTCACAACAACGTCACAATAGATTCAATATGAAACTGCTTCGTTCCTTCCTTCGTTCCAATGTATCCTTATCGAATCCCGTCGAGGTATTAATTCATATAATTCTTTCTTTCTTTGACTTCTTTCTCTCTCAACTTTCTGCCGTCTCTATCAATTCCTT
>NW_026375853.1:0-245 GCF_001194135.2 Octopus bimaculoides | reverse complement strand
TGCTCTCTTCCAAGTTATTCTATCCCAAATTCCATAACATTGAACCAAGAACTTCTCTTGTAGAGGTTTCACCCATTATTTCTAATAAACTACATTGTTTCATTTCAATTCCACAGGACCCGGTCTCGGATCACTGTATACCCGGTGGGGTAGAACAAGCTGTCCACCTTCGTCAGGTATTGTGTATGATGGTTAGTAGATTCCCTACTTCTATTCCCTTTCACCTTTTTCCTCTCTTTCTTTCT
>NW_026375852.1:0-903 GCF_001194135.2 Octopus bimaculoides | reverse complement strand
ATATATATATACATGTTTGTGTGTGTGTGTATGTAATACGAAACAAATGTATCTTATTTCATAACATAGTAGATCTGCAGCCATATTATCGTTAGGTTGATATACGTTGATAAAGGCATGAAACTTTGGTGATGGCGGCGGCGATGGTGAAGGTTATATTGGTTGTAATAGAGTTAGCATTGAGACAACAATCGGTAGAGAACGGGCTGATTGTAGGGTAAGAGTTAGAGTAGTAATGGCGGTGATGTTCGTGGTGAATTTCGTTAGGGTTTTATAAAAAGGGGAATATAGTAGTAGTCGTGGTGGTAGGGATGGTAGAGTAGAGTTTGGGCGACCTTGGTGATTGTATTGCTATTGATAGCGGCGGCGGTGGTGCTGGTGGTGGTTGTAGTAGTCGTGGTGGTAGTGGTGGTATTGTTGATGTTGTTAGTGATGTTTATGGTGACAATGGTGTTGGTGGCGCTTTTTGTAGCTGTTGGTGGTGGTTTTGGTTATCTGTGTGGTTAGTGTTTATGTTGTCATGGCAGTGCAGTTGATGGTGGTGCAGTTGTTGGTTAAGGCGGTGACAGTGGTAGTGGTGGTGATGGGTGTGATGGTGGTAGTGGCAGTAGCGACTTGAGATAGTGATTATGTTGGTGACTTGAGAATGCTGGTAGTGATGGTGAAGGTGTGGTTTGCTGATGGCGTTTCGTATGATAGTGGTGAGATGTTGATGGTGATGAAAATGATAGAGTGAGGTTCGTGGTGACGCAGAATACAACAGATTATTTGGGAGTAGATTTAATTTCACATAATTGGCTTCAGTTTGCTTGTAAATCTAAGCATGAGTATGTGTTCGTGAATATATACCTATATATGTGTTCGAGAATATATATATATATATATATATATATATATATATAT
>NW_026375850.1:0-275 GCF_001194135.2 Octopus bimaculoides | reverse complement strand
CAAGGTGCCACGCAGTGGGACTGAACCCAGAACCATGAGGTTGGTAAGCAGGCTACTTACCACACAGCCACTCCTGTGTCTATATATATAATTTTATATTTATATATATATGTGTATGTATAGATATACATATGCATGTGCTATTCAGCACCTTAGTCACTACAATTAGTGACAAATATTTCTTTTATGGCTTTATCTTGCATGTAGCTACTTATATTAATTTTAACATACATACATACATACATATATGCATACATACATACATACATACATAC
>NW_026375849.1:126-252 GCF_001194135.2 Octopus bimaculoides | reverse complement strand
TCTTGCCTGCTCACTTATTTCGGAGAGTCCTATTTCATTCCATTTTGCTTCCATTCGTTGTCGGAATCTCCTTCTACTGAGTTCACTCCTGATTCGGCATTCAATTACCGTTCGGTTTTCCTCCTT
>NW_026375849.1:0-116 GCF_001194135.2 Octopus bimaculoides | reverse complement strand
ACCGTTCGGTTTTCCTCCTTATCCCACCTGCTCTGCTTCTGGCTTTGTGTGGCTATTATCTTCATTATATTTTTATAACGTTTGAAAGTTAATATTTCATTCATATCTTTGAAAAC
>NW_026375848.1:0-320 GCF_001194135.2 Octopus bimaculoides | reverse complement strand
TACATTCTATTTATGTCCCTTTACCTTCTTAAAACAAAGTTCGCCGCGGACACGTATTCATTTATTCTGGAGTCGAGAAAATGAGTTCCTGTCATTTTTATGGTATTGATTATAATTGCATTATACATCAACTCCTAAAATTTCTGGTAGTTCTCTAAAGCAGGAAAGCATGTATGATTGTCATTGTGTGAACACCCGCGCCATGTGGGTGTATTTGTATGCATGTGTATGTGAATATGTATACATCTGTAGGTATATAATGGTTCTAGTTTCAACACACGAACATGCACACGTATTTATATATAAATATATATATATAT
>NW_026375847.1:0-677 GCF_001194135.2 Octopus bimaculoides | reverse complement strand
CTGTTGTTGCTGTTTTTGTTTTTGTTGTTGCTGTTGTTGTTGTTTTTGTTGTTGCTGGGGAGGGATAATAGCGATGATGATAAAAACGACGATGATGGTGATGAGGATGATGATAATGATGCTGACAAAAGAAGCAAAAACTGAGAGAAAGGGGAAGCAATCAAGCTTTTTACGCCAAAGAGAGATTATGATAATTTCTGAGATTTTACCATTAAATTATTTTACAATTGTTTATATTTAATTCATTATTTTATTTTGTGAATTAAAAAAACTTTTTAATCAGGTTTTATTTTATATAATATTTTATTAATTTCTTTTTCAATTTTCTATTGTGAGATTGAGTTGATAATGAAGACGCTTTTTTTCTTCTTCTCTTTCTATTAAAACCTTAAATTTTACAAACAGTGTGACATAACAGACTAGGATTAAATGTCCACTAGAAAACAAACCTAAAGAAATCTCATGAGGATACTGTAAAACAAATCCATTTTCTATTATCTTCTCAGAAATAAAAAAAATAAATGTTATATTATCTAGATTTTTTCAATGAATTCTTTTAATCAAAGATGTCATGCGGGAAATAACAATCGCAAGCAATGGAAAAGAGAGTACAGACAAGAATAAAAACGATGTATATGAATACAAATACATACATACATACATGCATGCATATATAT
>NW_026375846.1:0-713 GCF_001194135.2 Octopus bimaculoides | reverse complement strand
TCATCAGGTGTCTTGGGGAAATTTCGAACCTGGGGTCTCATTCCTAAGGTCTTTTTCGATGTACTTGCATAGCATGTGACCTGATCTGAGATAGTGTCCTAGAATGAAAACAATTGCAGCGTGGAAGGTGTTTATAAGCCATTTAAGAAACACACAAAAACCGTTAGATTCACTTCAACATTTAAATTTAATTTGCAAAAATATTTTTGTTGCTTTGAGACTGCGACCTGTTCACTGACAAACTTCCGTGGTGCAAGTGCGCATATGGCATAGTGGGTGGTTGGGTGGGTTGGAACGTACCACCTGCGATAGTTGAAGGATTACTGTATATTGTTCAGAATCATGCCGACACCTTTCACATTGGTACATGTTTATATGCAGACCTACCTAAACATAAGATGAAATTGAACAAACATCACTTGTACAAGCATGTATTTCCATCACAGACATTTACACATTTATATACTTAGATTAACACACATACAGTGCAGATTTGTGAACACCTCTTTAGATGCTCATGTGTGATATTACTTCACATACATGCGATCTGGTTTATTTCTCAGTTTAGGTGTGGAATCTCTGCTCGTTTGTTCCCAATTCACAAGAACATCTTGTTAGTCAGTGTCTTTGGATTTAAGGATTTTGTAAGGATTTTGACTAATTTGTGAAACATTCATTTCTGGGCCATTGAAATAAGCTTTTTTCTTTGTTTT
>NW_026375845.1:0-279 GCF_001194135.2 Octopus bimaculoides | reverse complement strand
GAGAGAGAGAGAGAGAGAGAGTACCACTTACACATACATGAGAACACACATATTTACTCATTCACTCTCTTTCGCTCTCTCTATATCTCTCTCTCTCACACACACACACGCGCACATGCACACGTACACGCAAAAAAGATGTAGCATATGTATTGATATATGTACGTATACATGACAACACACCCCTTCACTCTCTCTGTATTTCTCTCTTTTTCTCTCTTTTTCTCTCTCTTCCTCTCTCTCTCTTTCTCCCTCTCTCTCTCTCTCTCTCTCTCTCTC
>NW_026375844.1:0-339 GCF_001194135.2 Octopus bimaculoides | reverse complement strand
ATATATATGTATGTATGTATGTATATGGATATATTTTGGAAGAGTAGCCCGTCGTTACTAGGCAGTTTTCAATTTTTTTAAATTCGATGTCAAATCATGTCTTCCCTGGTGGATAGGCCTCTTGGTCTGGACGGTCTTCTGCATTATTTGGGGCAATTTATAATGTCTTAATAAACTAAGGTGTTTTGTTTTCCATTTGGTGCTTAGATGTAGAGATTTTTCTTACTGCCTACTCTTTCATGTCCCTCAAATTTTCTCTGTAAATTATTAAAATTTATGTTACTTTGTAACACAATAAAATAATAATAATAATAATAAAAATAATAATAATAATAATAA
>NW_026375843.1:0-364 GCF_001194135.2 Octopus bimaculoides | reverse complement strand
GCCCTCAGCTTTTACCGCGACCTCAAGGCGGCTCCGGAACATGGTGCACGCGTTCCTCACTGTGTCCTTGGGAAGATCTTCGAACGCCTTCGATCGTATCTACTAGCACGGTATTAGTGTTGCAAACTGAGCGGTTGGTGTCTTTCTCAAGCACGTCCCACACGTAGTAATCCATGAGATTAAAATAGGGGAAATCAGAAGGCCAGAAATTGTGATTAGTGATGTTGTAGAAATTCTCCGACAATCACTTCTATCATTTTTGGAGGTGTAACAAGGTGTCACAAGAATCTGAATCCTGCTGCCACACATAATTTGATTACTTAGACTACATATTTTATCGATTCCAAAAGGATACAAGAGCTAA
>NW_026375842.1:0-617 GCF_001194135.2 Octopus bimaculoides | reverse complement strand
ATATATACATATATCATTAATCAGACTGATATTTTTTGTCTAAAAAGAAACAACAAAACCACTTTGATAGGAAGAATTAACATTTATAAGCTGACTTTCAGTAGAAATCGATGAACGTGTTAACTTCATCTGTTTTTCTCTGCTGGAAATTGAAGAGTGAAAGAAATCCCAATTAAGTTTTACTTTCGAAGTCGATGTTAATGCGAACATCTCTGTGGAGTGTTTTTCAGTTATTGCATACTTTATTCGCTATCCTAATATTGTATTCTGTGAAAAACAATTACATGTACGCAATAGGAAATAAACAAATATAGCGGCCTCGTCTGTTACTCGATATTTTAACTTGTGTCAAAATACAGAAGTTATAGTTTTGGGTAGAAACAACGGCAATTTCTGTATTAAAAACCTAATACATACATTAGGTATGTGCAAATGCTGTCATCGTGGTTTCTTACCCGTCAACATGTTATTGTCTCGTGATTTGAATAATGCAACCCGCAAATCGCTTAAGAGCTGTCATATATGCTCATGTCCTATTTAATTGTTTTGAGTTTACTTTCCACTTCAAAATAGCTTTTTACAGCATAGTGTTGCTTTAAAGTCAAGGTTCTAAATAA
>NW_026375840.1:0-556 GCF_001194135.2 Octopus bimaculoides | reverse complement strand
CGTACGTATATGTATGTATTTACGTACTACGCACGTACGTATCCGTATACTTATGTACTTACGTACGTAGGTACACACATGTATTACGTACGCACGTACGTATATGTACGTGCGTACGCATGTATATGTACGTCCGTACGAAAATATGGACGTACGTATGTATCTGTACGTAGGTATATGTACGTATATGTAGGTACGTATATGCATGTACGTGCGTATGCACGCATGTATATGTATGTACGTACGGACGTACGTATATGTACGCACGTACAAGTACGTAAGTACGTATATATATGTACGTAAGTACGTACGCACGTACGTATATGTATTTACATATGTACGCACGTACTTATACGTATGTACGTACGCACGTACTTATATGTATGTACGTACGTATATCTATATACGTACTTACGTACGTCCGTACGGACGCATGTATATGTATGTATGTACGTACGTACGAGCGCACTTACGTATATGTATGTACGCACGCACGTACGTATATGTACGTACTTACGCACGTAGGTATACGTATGTACGTACGCACGCACGTACT
>NW_026375839.1:0-498 GCF_001194135.2 Octopus bimaculoides | reverse complement strand
ACATACATACATACATACATACATACAAACATACATACATACATATATATTATCAGAAATAATTAAGATTCACTTGAATTAGGTACTTATGTTGAAGCACCTAGTCAGCCCGGTATTATCCGCACAACTCGAAGGTGAATAAAATCGAATAAGTAGCATGACGTCAGATCCTAATACAGTACGACCGTCTCAGGCGACTCCATTTAATCGAACAATGCATCCATTACATCAATTTAAATACAGTGCCATATTTAATTGCAAAAAATATGGATTTTCAACAAACAAGATATATTAATATAATGTTTCCTCAAATATTTTATCAGAGCTACAGGATGAAAGAATCCCATGTTGCCACTATTGCAGAAGAAATAATTATATTAACCTGTTGCTTGAAAATCCATGTTTTTTGTAAAGGAAGATGTAATGTTTGCTTTGCTCAATTAAGTCGAGCCGCGTGAAACGGTCGTATTGCATTAATACCTGCAATCCTGTTACTTA
>NW_026375838.1:591-808 GCF_001194135.2 Octopus bimaculoides | reverse complement strand
TGTTTATATATATATATATATATATATATATACACACACACATACACAAATGCAGACATACACACATATGCATATATGTATTTTTATACAAGTTTTTATTGTGATTTGAGAAACATCTTGATTCTTCTATTTCTAGCAGGTTGTATGACTTTCTAGTGGCTCCCTTGCTGGTCCAGTATTGTTTTGTGATTTATTGTATATTAATTAGCTGGGGGGG
>NW_026375838.1:0-571 GCF_001194135.2 Octopus bimaculoides | reverse complement strand
GGGGGGGGGGGTATCCTAATATAGTAAATGCTGTGTGTACTTGTGACTGAATGCCTGTGAGTGAGTGCATGTGTGTGTGTGTGTGTGAGCTACCGCCATCATTTAGTGAATATTTTATTTATTGTGAGTGTGTGTGTGTGTATGTTTATTATTATCATTATCATCATCGTTGTCATCATCTTCATCATCATCATCATTTTTACATATGTTTTTTCATGCTGACTTTTGGAGGCATTTTTTATGGTTGGATGACATTGTTGGATGGCACTTAACCTTTTAGTCGCCTGTTAAGACATGCAGGGATACACCTTACATAATTTAAATCCAAAGAGACACATGGTATTAAATGTGTCGATATGCATGTGTCTATGGAGCGTTTCTATATTATATTATATTATATATATATATATATATCTGTAACACACACACACACATTTATATTAAAGACAATTATGTTCATGTGTATTTATGATTTTTTTTCACATTTATTGTGATTGGCCGGATAACTGAAGAGATGGCGACGTGGGCTCCCACCCTGGCATCCGAAACTTGGAGTTTTATCATGGCTACT
>NW_026375837.1:0-420 GCF_001194135.2 Octopus bimaculoides | reverse complement strand
GAGAGAGAGATTGATAGAAAGATATATATTTATATACATGTAAATTTATATACTTCCATCTATTCATGCAAACATATATACATACACTCATACATACAAACACACATGTATGTGTCTCACATTTGTATGTGCATGTAGTAACAAACAAGTGTGTGTATGCTAACACTAACACATGCATTCATACTCTCTTACCTGCACATTTATATACACACATGTGCTTTTACACACACTCATAAATATAACACAAAAGAGATATATGCGATATGTGCTCATATGCAAAAGTACTTAATAATGATAATGTCAAATATATACATAGGAAAAGATATTCATACACATATTGACAAACACAGACATATATATATATACACACATCGATGTTGATGAACATGATGATGATGATGATGATGACGACAACGACGA
>NW_026375836.1:1583-1807 GCF_001194135.2 Octopus bimaculoides | reverse complement strand
CTCACACAGCTGGCTCTATGTGTGTCTCAGGATACTTGGAGTGAATGAGGAGATAAACAAGTTTTTGGAAAACGCAATTTAGTGACTCACAAAATCGAATTAAACATGAATATGTGAATGTATAAACATGCATGTGTGTATATAGGTATATACCTATGTGTGCATGTATGTACGTATGTTAGCATGTATGCATATAAATATATACATGTATTTATGCATCTATG
>NW_026375836.1:1224-1562 GCF_001194135.2 Octopus bimaculoides | reverse complement strand
ATATTTATATAGATATTAATGCATGCATATATATTTGTATGTACATAAGCATGCATGCATGTATGTACGTGTGTACGTATTATATATGTATGCATGCGTGTATGTATGCATGTATGTATGTGTGTATGTGTGTATGCGTTTATGTTTGTATGTTTAAATATATGTATGCTTGTATGTGTGTGAATATGAATGTGTGTATGTAAGTATGTGTGTATTCGTGTGTGTGTATGTATGTGTGTAAGTACATAGGTATTTCCGTATGTATACATGTGTATATGCATGCATGTGTACGCATACATGCATACACACACATATATATATACACATATGTACATATA
>NW_026375836.1:1081-1214 GCF_001194135.2 Octopus bimaculoides | reverse complement strand
ATATATACACATATGTACATATATGTATACATACATAAATATATGCAGAGATACAAAAAAGCATACATGCATCAACAGATATATATATATATAAATGTGTGTATGTATATATGAATGTATGCTAGTATGTTTG
>NW_026375836.1:957-1071 GCF_001194135.2 Octopus bimaculoides | reverse complement strand
ATATATATAAATGTGTGTATGTATATATGAATGTATGCTAGTATGTTTGTGTGTATGTATGTATGTGTGTATGTATGTATGTGGTTATGTATGGAAGTATGTATGTGTGTATGT
>NW_026375836.1:127-947 GCF_001194135.2 Octopus bimaculoides | reverse complement strand
GTATGTATGTGGTTATGTATGGAAGTATGTATGTGTGTATGTACGTACTTCTGTGTATATGTATGTTTAAATGTGTGTATAGATGAGTTTGTGTATGTTTGTATTTACGTATGTATGATTGTATGTCTGTATGAATGTATGTGTGTATGTATGTGCAAATGTGTATGTATATATGAATGTGTGTAATTTTTAATGCGTGTGTATATATGTTCGCATGTGTGTATGTATGCATCTATGCGTGTGTGTACCTGTGTATTTATGTGTGTTTATGCATGTATATGTATGTATGTGCGCATGTGCCTAGGAATGCATATGTGTGTGGGGGTAATTATGCGTATATTTGTGTGTATGCATGTATGCGTGCACGTATATATGGCAGTATCTATATATGTATGTGTGTATGTATATATGTGTGTATGTGTGTACGTATATATATGTGTATGCATGTATTTATCTATGTTTATGTGTATGCACGTATATATGTGTGTATGTGTGTATGTGTTGGTGTATGTATGTATGTGTGTATGCATGTTTGTGCGTATAAAGGTATGTATGTAAGTAGGTGTGTATACATGTTTGTGGGTATCAATGTACGTATGTATGCGCGTAATACTTAAGTACACACATAGACATGCCTATATTCAATCATACGTAGATATACACATACACACATACATGTACTCATACGTGCATGCATTCACGCACACATACACACATACATATACAAACAAGTACACACATTCATGCACAAATGTATGTGAATATGCATGTATGTGTGTAAGCATGTATATATATGTGTGTATGTATTTGTGTATGTTTC
>NW_026375836.1:0-117 GCF_001194135.2 Octopus bimaculoides | reverse complement strand
ATGTGTGTAAGCATGTATATATATGTGTGTATGTATTTGTGTATGTTTCTAAATAGGTATGTATGCATGTATGTGTATGCATGTATGTGTATGTATGTGCTTATTATTTATGCATGT
>NW_026375835.1:0-690 GCF_001194135.2 Octopus bimaculoides | reverse complement strand
CCACTTTCATACTGGTTCCATGTTATTGTCTTTATCACCACCATCACCACACTTCCTACTAATACTACTCCCATCTAAGGCAGGGATGCTGACAGAATCATCAGAACCCCTGAAAAAGTGCTTGGTGGCATTATCATCCTTACATTCTGAATTCAAATTCTTCCAAGGTTGACTTTGCCTTTTTGCCCGTTTGGAGATCAATAAAATAAGTAGAAGCACCGAAGTCAGTGTAAACAACTACAGATGGACATAGCTAAAAAGGCCAAAGTCTGTGGATCCTCCTCCTCCTCCTCTTCCTCCTAAAAGCAGACATCTTCCTCCTAAAAGCAGACATCTTCCTTGTCACTTTTTGAAACTATTGCCTTTTCTGTCTCTTTTCAGATTGATGACTGTCGACGGACACACAGCTATGACCAGTTCATCTGTACTTTCTTGTCCTTCCTGGCCCAAGAGGGTCATCTGGCCGAACTGGTGGAGCAACACATGTTGACCAGTAAGAGACAAGGTGTGAGTGTTGGCCGGCTTAGTAAGCTGCCGAGCAGTGGACCTGACCGACGCAAACGTGCTCGGACCAAACGTAGGAGATGAGGAGATTGTACTGTATCGGCTGCACAAGGGAAAGTTTCATGTTTTGTTGGTGGTGGTGGTCAGTAGTGGAGTGGTGGAGCATCCTGCAGTTATGACCAACAA
>NW_026375834.1:0-518 GCF_001194135.2 Octopus bimaculoides | reverse complement strand
CTCTGTGCTTAGGTTATCTTTCTATTTTAATTATTTAAATTCTAATTGTAACAAAAGACGAGATATATGGCCTTGTAGATAGGGCATTGCAGTTGTGA
This sequence comes from Octopus bimaculoides, assembly GCF_001194135.2. Taxonomy (NCBI): domain Eukaryota; kingdom Metazoa; phylum Mollusca; class Cephalopoda; order Octopoda; family Octopodidae; genus Octopus; species Octopus bimaculoides. The sequence goes on along the minus strand of NW_026375834.1, from coordinate 420 downwards.
TTTCGAAGTTGTGGTTTCAATTCCCAGATTGTGATTTTTTTTCTTTTCTGCTTTAAGCAACCATATCAGTCCTGATATTTTTGCATTTGGCAGACGTTTTGACAGGAACACTTCAACAGGAATGTTGAAGCACATATTATTTGTATTTATCCCAAAGCAGTCTTTCCCACGAATTGCATTGTATATTGTTTTAGCATCAACATCATGATGCATTCATAATATTGCTGTCCAGCTGCTGATCACATGTGCAATGTATTCTTCAGAAATGTGAAATGTTACATCTTCAGGATTAAAGCACTTCAATATACGTGAGTGATGTATGGAAAAAGTATATAGGTAGGTAGATATTCAGATATAGGTAGATAGCTATACATATACATACACATATATACCTGTACATACACACACACACACACACAC
>NW_026375833.1:0-283 GCF_001194135.2 Octopus bimaculoides | reverse complement strand
ACTTTTGCTATCACGTAGAATAAAAGTTGTCAAACAGGTAGCACCAGGTATGACCCATAGGACATTCACATATATGTGCGGCTCTATATATTTTTTCTTTATATACGTACATACACAATTACATATATGCATGTGCGCGTGCACATATATATTCATATATATATATACATATATGTATATATATATACACGTACATATATATATATCAATATATACATGCATATATATATATTTACATATATATATATATATCAATATATACATGCATATATATATATATATA
>NW_026375832.1:0-1139 GCF_001194135.2 Octopus bimaculoides | reverse complement strand
CTTGCAGTAAGCAACATTTATTAGAATAAAAGTATTCAGAACACAGAATAACATGTAACAAAAACAATTTGAAAACATATTTACATTCCCATATAACAGTTAAGAACATCACCATTGTATTATGTTTGTTCGACTAGGTGTTGCTGGTTTAATTACGCACGAATTGTGCTTAATAGTTTAGCGCTAAATAGTTCATCCTGCTGTTTGTATTGGCAATTTGCATCATTACCATGGCAAACAATAGATACTTACTTAAATACCAGTATTAAATATTTGAACTACTGTGGGTCTTTACTAGGGTTTTTTATAAGCGGGACTTAAACCTGTACATTAATCTCCAATAAAACATTTTAGACATTACATTCCCATAAAATGCCTCGTAGATCTTATTCAGCTATGTTTAAACTTGAAGTTACATCATATGCTGAAGAGCATGGTAATAGGGCCGCCAGAAGAAAATTTGACTTTGCTGTGCAAATGTATCGTGTATGCATGGAATAAACTTGATCCCCAGATTATTGTGAAAAGTTTTATCAAATGTTGTGTATCGTTTACACTGGATGGTACTCAGGATGATGTTGTATGGAAAGATAAAATAAATGAAAGTGAATCTTCTGATGTTCACTATGAATCTGACAATAACGGATTTTTACACTACAATGATGCTGATATGTTTACGGAGGAACAAATGGCACAGTTGTTTGATGTTGAATTTGAAGGATTTGAATAAATGTTTTTGCTTTTGCTTTTGTAACTGATAGTGATAAATATGTAAAGGCAATTTACTTGATATTTATTTTTGACTGACGTTATAAGTTATTTCTTTATTTTCTGCTAACAAAGTGCACAAAAGAGCAACACGTATGCATTATGTTATATATACAATAATAATAAAGGACGTTACCGTATATATATGTTCACAAACCAAGGACATTATATAGACCTCCTTAACTCAAGTTAGAGAAGGGGTGCATATTATACACAAGGTTTAGGCTTTGCAGAGGTACAGCCCCTTAAAAATCCCTTGCATATTATACTCAATGGCGGACTATACTCGAGGATTTATCGTATATACATATCTCTATACACATATATGTATTTATATATATATACATATATATCTGTAAAAATATGTGACA
>NW_026375831.1:0-724 GCF_001194135.2 Octopus bimaculoides | reverse complement strand
TTGAAAAACCTTATCAAAAATGAATATAAAATATGTGAGAAGAGAAAAGGACTATTAATAAAATACAATTGAAATTAAAATTAAGAATGACATTCATAATTTACTGTTATTTCTTGCATGCGCACGTGGTCCTTTCGTTGAGTTCTGAAAACATGATAATTCCAACTTGTTATATATTTGGCCTCCTTCATATATATTTTTATATATACATATACAATAATCCTTTGAGATCTCAGATATTTTTTCTGAATTTCCCGGATTCTTTTAATGTGCTTGTTACCTGGTATTAAGCTGATATTAATTAATATCCAATTTTTTACCCTATTGTTTAATTTAATTAACCATAAGCAAATTCTCAGAGTTAGTATATTTGATGTGGAACGTTTTTCTGTGGAGATATTTCCGGATTTAGCGCGAAAAAACGAAGACTTTTGAATCTTACCATAGAATATAATTTAATAGAACTGTACACACGTGCTTTCCTTGTGGCGTACAAATTAGTGTGCGATTCTCTAAATTGTATTTATCTAACGCTTTATACTGATGAGAAACAAATATTTTCGGTAAGAAAGTATTAATTTCGAAACATATGTTTACAGATAATTGTATTTTTTTGTGTAATTTTCACTGGTCTTGCCCGTTTTACGTTTTTGTTACTTCGCTGACTGAATTCCATTTGAGAATTATTCGGTCTTAGTAGACACATGACATGTGATCTTCTTCT
>NW_026375830.1:0-412 GCF_001194135.2 Octopus bimaculoides | reverse complement strand
ATATATATATATATATATATATATATATATATATGTATATGTAATCAAAGTAAGCGAGAAGGAATCAAGAAAACAAAGAGAAAATCATGCCCGTAGGCTTTATTGAGCAATAATAAATCACGTGATAAATAAATGTTTTATAACTTTCGCCCTAAAAACTCTATGACAAACTGCCAATCAAAAAAGCGAGCGTGGTGGCTTATAGTTTAAAGATGCCCAGGGGAGATAAGGACAAATTTTCGGTCGATTAATTCCGTTCTTTGATGTATAATCCCCATGAATAGAAGTTGAATGGAAAATTTACAATTAGAAGATAAATGGAAGTTTTAGTGTTTGCTTACTTGTGTATTTTTGGTTTGTTTATGTTAAATTATGTTTGTTTTTATTCATTTTTGTGGTTCTCTCTTCTGTT
>NW_026375829.1:0-334 GCF_001194135.2 Octopus bimaculoides | reverse complement strand
ATATATATATATATATATACATGCAGACATACACGTACATACATTCTATTCATTACACAATTTTCCTTTATCAGTTGTTGATAAAAAAATTACGCCATTAAATTGAGAAAGCAAATATTCACTTCCGCTTTGTGTGGCTGCTGTACCCGTCGACGTTGTCGTCAGCGACGCCACCGCCGCCATCGTCGTCATCGTCATCGTTGTTGTTGTTGTTCTTATAATAGTTTTTTGTGTTGTTATTGCTGCTGTTGCTGTTTTTTGTTGTAGTTACTGGTAATGTGGTTGTTGACGTTTTGTTATTTATGCCGTTGATGTTGTTGTTGTTGTTGTTGTT
>NW_026375828.1:0-257 GCF_001194135.2 Octopus bimaculoides | reverse complement strand
ATACATGCGAAAATATATAGAAGCCATTTGTTAAAATAGAATCTAAGAATTACACACTGGATCTTTGCCCACCTACCCCACCTCCTGTGGTTCCTCTGTGGGACCTTTTCAGGACCCCTGTAGGATTTCTGAGGCTTATTTGCATCTCTGAACCTCTCTTTGGATTTCAGGGGCTGCCACCCCATTTCTTGGACATTAGGAGCCCTCATTGTTTATTATTATTATTATTATTCAGTAGTTTTATTTTTATAACGTGC
>NW_026375827.1:0-325 GCF_001194135.2 Octopus bimaculoides | reverse complement strand
AGATGGGTCCAGTGTAATCCGTGGGTAGGAGAGGTGCAGCCGGAGGGTGTCCAGAAGTTTGTGTGTGATGAGAGGAGACACATGTACGTATATACGAGGGTTAGCTGTAAAGTTCCTGGTTTTGGGTAAAAGAAAATAGAGGAATATCAGTTAATTATGGTTTTTATCCCCTTAGATTCACACATTCATTGCAGCGGTCCTCCAGTGTTTCTAATCCCTATACAAGGACTCGGAAGGTTAGGCGTCCAACCAGTCCTTTCGCGATACCCTTAAAGCCAGGAACTTTTGAGTAACCCCTCGCATATATATATATATATATATTTAT
>NW_026375826.1:0-303 GCF_001194135.2 Octopus bimaculoides | reverse complement strand
ATACACATATATATATGTGCGTGCGTGTAGTACATGTATACATTATAATTTATGTGTTTATTTGTTTTATCTGGCCATAAATCAAAGAAGAATCTCTCCATTTTTCTCCTTCTGTCTACAAATCATAATTCAACAGCTGTTGCTAACATTCTTTATGTATATCTACATCATAATATGTGAAGATTTGTGGGTTGGCGAAGTTGTTGATAGGGTATCCAACAAACCGATGAGGGGCCGGCTTTTAGTATTTCATCATCAGATTATTATTATTATTATTATTATTATTATTATTATTATTATTAT
>NW_026375825.1:0-229 GCF_001194135.2 Octopus bimaculoides | reverse complement strand
ATATGTATATGTATGTATATATATGTAGATATGTATATGTATATATATTCTTTTATTTATTTGTCATTTGACTGCGGCCACGCTGGAGTACCGCCTTAAATGGTTTTAATCAAAGAAATCGACTCCAGGACTTATTCTTCGCAAGCTTAGTACTTATTCTATCGGTCACTTTTTGCCGGACCGCTAGGTTACGGGGACATAAACACACCAGCATCGGTTGCCAAGCGAT
>NW_026375824.1:0-281 GCF_001194135.2 Octopus bimaculoides | reverse complement strand
CCCACCTATTTTCAGTTTCATTCGTTTTCAATTTCTTGTATAGTGCTTTACCTTTACAATCGTTCATCTTGCACAAGTCTGACCATCTAATTTCTAGTAATAGCGGTTCTGTGGCATATTTTACATACCAGGCTATGTTTTTTCTTCTGCTCTAATGCTGTTTTCGCATCCAATAAGTCCTCTCTCCCCTCTTTTTCTTGGTACATACAGTCTGTTTGTGTCACAATTTAGGTGGAGTGACTCATATCTAGTTAGCAACTTCCTTGTCTTTCTGTCTAAGC
>NW_026375823.1:0-383 GCF_001194135.2 Octopus bimaculoides | reverse complement strand
TATATATGTAGCAATAAGAAAATGGAGGGGAATATGTGGTGCTCATCAACTTCCAGATATCGTATTGTGTCAATTTACCTGTTTATTTTTTAACCAAGAGGACAAAGAAAACAATATATAAACGCATGTGACATATTATGTCATATCAGTAATTAAAAAAGGACATCTAGTGACTGAAGATGGGACAATGTCTTACAGCTGTTTCTGTCAGACGGGACCTTGATGATTGCTATGAAGCAGGAAAGTATACTAGCCCCTACCCTTATATATATTTAATACTCAATATTTCGTATATTCAATAAGATATTCAATACTTCATTTCATTTTACTATCTATATTGTATATTCCATATTCTATATCCCACATTAATTTTATAAGAATAT
>NW_026375822.1:410-529 GCF_001194135.2 Octopus bimaculoides | reverse complement strand
ATATATATATATATATATATATGTATGTCGCTTTGTGTCTATGTGTGTGTATATTTATGGATGTATATATCTAAGTATGCATGTGTTTATGGTGTATGCGTGAATGCATTTACGCATGA
>NW_026375822.1:0-182 GCF_001194135.2 Octopus bimaculoides | reverse complement strand
TGTATGTATGTATGTATGTATGTATGTATGTATGTATGAATTGAAATGTACCTGTAATTTGTATATATATATATCTATATATATGTCTTATGTATGTATTTTCATATGAATGTATCTATATATGCATGAATCTATGTACATATGTACGTATGTATGTATGTATGTATGTATGTATGTATGCA
>NW_026375821.1:0-412 GCF_001194135.2 Octopus bimaculoides | reverse complement strand
TTGTCCCCTCTATGTTTAGCCCCTTGTGGGCAATAAAGAAATAAGATGGATATCCAGTCTTAGAATATGGTCATGAGCAACTTTCTGTGGTAAGGGAGCTGAAATTTTATGCAGGGTGCTAAAATATTCTGAGATAACCCCCGTCTATAAAACGTGTAGTACATCTCAGAATGTCTGAGATCTGCTGCACCATGGGGGAACCTCACAGCAGACACTTCCCCCTCCTACACATTCCAGGAGACCACCATTTGTATCCTCCCCGCCAGCTCTTGTCTTGCACTTTTAACAATGTCCTGCAGGTGAGGTAAAACCCATAACGCATCTTAGAATATCATTGGTGCTACAAGAGTTAACTTCTCCAGCTATTTTTTTTAACCCTTTCACCACACACACACACACACACACACACACA
>NW_026375820.1:0-345 GCF_001194135.2 Octopus bimaculoides | reverse complement strand
AATCTATAAAATTGTGCAGAAAGTATGTTAAGTGTATATATAAAGTGCATTAAGTAATCATCGTATTCCAATTTATTTCACTTTTCAACGAGTAGCAGATGAGTGATTATTTTTCCATAAAGACTCAACACAGGCTGTTTTCAGCTTTTTTGGATAAAGTTTTCATAAATAACTCAATAAGTTTAGCTTTAATTCTGTGAAATATTCACAGGTCCCGCTAGTTTGATAACAATGTAAGAAATAAATTCTTTTCAACTCGTTAATATTGTTGTTGTATCATTCACATTGTGTCATTTGCTGTTTTTGTCCGTTTCTTTCTTTCTTTCTTTCTTTCTTTCTTTCTTT
>NW_026375819.1:0-601 GCF_001194135.2 Octopus bimaculoides | reverse complement strand
TTATCTGATTGTACTATAATTCCATCCATATTTCTAAATTGTTTAATTTTTATATCTATTTATTATATCTATTTTGTTATATCTATTTTTATATCTATTTATTCTATTCCTTTTCTTTACGCAATATTTTCACTAGACTTCTTTTAAATAAACGTTTTTAGTCTATAATCTTCTAGCTTAAACTATTGCATCGTTTAGATCTGTGCTAATTCTATCTTTATTATTTTAACCTAAAACTTCGTTCAAATTGTATTTTAAACGAAAAATTCGTTAAAGTTGGTTTTTGCATATAATATTCCTGTTAGCTTGTATTATAATGGACGTAGGGTTGATTATGGAATGTTTATAATTTTTATTATTTTGATATTTTTAATAATATTTTTCTATTTTAATATAATAAGTATTTTATATACATTCATTTGTTATTTATTGTTGGTTGATATATACATTATTTTATTATTATTATTCTTGTATTTTGACCTGAAGATTAGCTATAATTTTGAATACAATTGATTTTCGATAGTTTTAATCGATTTAAATTTTCTTTCTAATTGAAAATTGGTTATGAAACACATGTAGTCGTTTTATTATCATTATCTTA
>NW_026375818.1:266-634 GCF_001194135.2 Octopus bimaculoides | reverse complement strand
AGAAGTTCATCAGGGATTGGTCAAAGAGAAAAGTGTCAATAATAATAATAATAATAATAAAGATGGACTCTCCCGCCAAAGACGACGTATGAGCATTCAACTTGCCAAATGACCTGTACAAATTGTTTGTTTATAGTGATCAAATGTTCTTGCTACACATTAGCTCGCTCTCTCCATCAAATTGACCTTGACTGAACAGGGGCACTGTGTGCCATGCATCAGATGTCAAAGTGACCGCAGAGCAACATGAAGTGAAGGGTTTCACTCAAGAACACAATGCACCACCTAATCTAGGAATTGAAACCACAATCTCATGACCATGAGGTACAACACCCTAACCACTAGGTCATCCCTCCTAATAATAATAA
>NW_026375818.1:0-212 GCF_001194135.2 Octopus bimaculoides | reverse complement strand
AATAGCACTGCTAGGCACCGCACACATCTTAAGTAAAACACTTTGAATACAGTGAAAATAATAACAAAACAAATCACAGCACATATTCCAAGATACACAGAGCTGTGGTTGGTAGGGCAAGGAAAGTATGTAATAAATAAAATCAAAACTCCTGAACAACAACAGTGTTAGTGGCGGTAACGACAACAATAACAATAAATAAATAAATAAAT
>NW_026375817.1:0-206 GCF_001194135.2 Octopus bimaculoides | reverse complement strand
GGGAGATAATAATAAGATACTCTTATCTATAGGTAGAATTGGATTTTTTTTCTTGAGATTTTATTTAATAAGTGGCCTATCTAATCCTTTTTAAGGTAATATTCTTTACGTTCTTTTTTTTCTTGGTTTTAGGTATATCTGTATCTAATACTATTATACAATTCTATTAAAAACTACATTTAACTATCTTCCTCATTAATTGTTTA
>NW_026375816.1:0-274 GCF_001194135.2 Octopus bimaculoides | reverse complement strand
TGATCTTCATCATTTTTATGTCTTGAGGCAAAGATAAACATCATAAGAATATAATTTTAGTATAATTTCAGGAGAGGGCTAAGTCAATTACACTGCCCCCACTGCTCAGTTTCTACTTATTCTATCAAATGTGAAAGGATGAAAGGCAGAGTCAACACGGGCTGAAATTTGAACTCACAATGTAAAGATGGACGAAATGCCACTAAGCATTATGCCTGCTGTGTTGGCTGCGGTCATGCTGGTGCACCACCGTGATTTTCCCGTTCCTTGCATG
>NW_026375815.1:911-1753 GCF_001194135.2 Octopus bimaculoides | reverse complement strand
TAGATGGACTCTCAGATGAATGATGGCTGGGCGCCTCTCGTGAATGGGAAGATTGAAGATGCGCCAAAAAGCCTCATTGGTACTTGGAAACTACAACACACCCCTTGACTCACTCACACTCTGTCTCTTACAAACACACACATACATAAATGTATATAAACATATTTACAAAGACACACGTGTGTATGTGCGCGCGCGCGTGTTGTGTGTGTATGTGTGTGTGTGTGTGAGAGAGAGGGTGAGAGAGAATATTGCGAAGAATGAATGAAATAAACATCAAATGAGAAAGTCGTATAAATAAAAGCTCTTGTACGGAATGTTTAAATTTGTGGACTAAATAAATATTTCTTTCGGTAATTTATCGTACTTGTTTGCAAATAGTGAATTAAAACTTGAAAGGAAAACGTCAAAATAGAGAGTGAGGCCTTTTGCCGTTGCTACGTCAATACCGGAAGTTGACATTGAGGAACCTTTTTAAGGAAGTGAATCATAACTATGAAGAGCCTAATATTTATCCGAGGTCAAATTATTGATGCATCAGAAGTATGGAAGCGTTTGTTGAAGTCGATTTCACTTGAAAAGCGAATACACAGAAACGTCAAAATAGAGAGTGAAGATTTTTTCCGTTGCTACGTCAATACCGGAAGTTGACATTGCATCACAAGTATGTAAGCATTTGGTACAAAAACGTCAAAATAGAGAATGAAGCTTTTTGCTGTTGTTACGTCAATAACGGAAGTTGACATTGAGGATCCTTTTTAAAGAAGTGAATCTTAAATATAAAGCAATATTATTTATCTTTAATAAAAAAAATCAAATGAAGAGCCTAACATTTATCCGAG
>NW_026375815.1:0-420 GCF_001194135.2 Octopus bimaculoides | reverse complement strand
ATATATATATATATATATATATATATATATATATATGCCTTCCCAAATAAAATTGCACTTCGTTTTTGAAACTTCAATGAAGCTATAAGGTGAAAGTCAACTACTCACTTACGAGTGCATTGTATTTTATAGCAGAAACAGGTAACAGCTGTTAGCTAATGAAGTTCATTACACAATTTTTTGCTCTCTTGTTATTTACTCTCATCCAACAAACATTCATTCATGTTTGTGTTTGAAGCATATGTAACATTTTTAACACCAATACATTTGTATCACATACACACACACACACACACTTGCTATATATATACTTATATACACACATACACATATACATTTCCACAGACACACATAATAAAGCACACACACAGATGCATACATATATATATGTGTATATATATATGTGTGTATATATATATA
>NW_026375814.1:0-363 GCF_001194135.2 Octopus bimaculoides | reverse complement strand
TATATATATATATATATATATATATATATGTGTGTGTGTATAGAACGCACGCGTTAACCTTTATACAGTAAGATTAATCTATTTTTTTAACGCGACTCTCTCTATCTCTATATCTATCTCCCCCTCTCATTCTTCGCTCTACTGTTCTTCGCCTGTCGCTGTCACTACTACTATCTCTCTCCCTCTCTACCTCTCGTTGCTCATTTTCGTTCTTCGACTCCTCAAGCTCGCACGTACTTCTTTGCCCCTCCAGTTCGTGCCTCACAGCATTCAATACATACACACTTCACATCTGGCTGTACAGCCTTTTTGATTGTTTATTTCACCGTTTTGTTTTCCTGTCTTGTTTTCCGTCCGCCACTA
>NW_026375813.1:0-218 GCF_001194135.2 Octopus bimaculoides | reverse complement strand
AACACACACACACACAGACACACACACACCCACACACACACATATATACATATATATGTATGAATGTATGCATGTATATATGTACATGTACATACATATACATACATATATGTGGAGATGTGTATACATGTGTGTGTACGTACGTATGTGTGTGTATGTGTGTATATATGTATGTATGTATGTATATGCATATAGTTATGCATATGTGTAAGTGTGTG
>NW_026375812.1:0-219 GCF_001194135.2 Octopus bimaculoides | reverse complement strand
TTTCGTCTGAAACCAGAATTTACTATATTTTAATTTAACGAGTTATAAACATATCTAAAGACCTGGAAAGTGTTTGCGTCATCCGAGTTACCTAATTGCTACATCCATTTATATCCATTAAGCATTTACCACTTATTTAGGTCGTTGTTATGACTTGACGGACAGTACAAACCCTCCGGTAGACACAATATCTTCAATCAACAACATCGCGATATTGGA
>NW_026375811.1:0-210 GCF_001194135.2 Octopus bimaculoides | reverse complement strand
TACATACTACACACATACGTATGCATATACATATACACACACACACATATATATATATGTTCATAGATTTAGACATATACATTCTGTGTATATACATAGACATACGTCACACACACAAGCATATGTATATGTGCGTGTATTTTTATGTAGTTATGTGTGTACATATATGTATGTGTCCGTAATTGTAAACATGAACACACACACACACAC
>NW_026375810.1:0-274 GCF_001194135.2 Octopus bimaculoides | reverse complement strand
CATCGGTACTCCGAAATCTGTCCATATTGTGCCACAATTCAGTGTAGAGCTATAGTAGTGCATGATAAAATTTCGTCTGTTTCATTATCAATGGTCTGCTAGTGGCTGGCCCCCTTAATTGTCAGCTAACATCTTGATTTAAGTCCTCCTTTACCAAATCTCATCATATTGCTTCTAATAAATCTTGATAGTTTTTTATGACTATACCCACTATGATTTCTGTCAAATATATATATAGGAGTGGCTGTGTGGTAAGTAGCTTGCTTACCAACCA
>NW_026375809.1:0-397 GCF_001194135.2 Octopus bimaculoides | reverse complement strand
ATACATATATATACATATGTTTATATGTACGCATGTATACATATATTTTAAATATCATTAATCAATCGGTCACTCAGATTATCTATCTATCGATCTATCTACCTGCCTGTTTGTTTTTATTTTATGTTATATGTCTCATATTTTTTTATGAGTTTTTAGCACTTAGTTAGGAACAGCAGACTTCCTAAAACATTTACCCGACATTTCTAGACCTTCGCAGTCACATTACCAAGATTTGAATTAGAGATTTTAAAGATTTGTCTTATATATGACCACAAAATCCACAAGTTTTTTTTTTATTCTCTCTCTGTTTATTTGGTCTTATTCGTTTCTGTCGAAGAGCGTATGCTCGAAACGTAAAAGACTTTCTCACTTTCCCGAGCGTCAAACTAATACA
>NW_026375808.1:0-465 GCF_001194135.2 Octopus bimaculoides | reverse complement strand
GCAAACCCATTTTTACTTTTGCTGAGGGAGGTGACCCATATTCTTCTGAACTGTCTTCTTCGACCTGTCCCGCATGGGAGTCCGTACTAGTAGCATGCACTCTGCCGGCATAACTTGCGAGATCGTTGAGGCACACATGCACCGACAGCGTTGTAGATTTGGCATTTTTTCTAGAAACCAGCATCAGCCTTTAGGAATGATATTAATAAATAAAAAATAAGTCTGTCATACTTTCGCGCATATATATGTGCATAATAATATAAATAATATATAAATATATGCATATATACATACATATACGTACATACCTACATATATATGCATATATACATGCATATATGTGTACAGGACATAAAAAAAACGTCAAAAAAATGAGAAACGAGAACATAAAATACAAGAACATAGAAAATGAACGTTTTTCGAACAACAAAAGAAACAAATAGAGAAACGAGACAGGCAACATAA
>NW_026375807.1:0-397 GCF_001194135.2 Octopus bimaculoides | reverse complement strand
CCGAAAGGATGAAAGGTAAAGTTGACTTCGGCAGAATTTGAACTCAGAACATAACAGCAGACCAAATGCTCTTAAGCATTGTGCCCGGCGTGCTAACGTTTCTGCCGGCTCACCGCCTTCTTGACATGTTTCTACTGACACATCATATACATACAGAGATAGAAAGTTGTCAACACATACACACGTGCATACACACGTGCATACACACGTACATACACATTCATTTACACACACTTACTCACACACATATATGCACAACACTTATGATACCTGTTGACAAATCGGGCGCTCTTGTTAAATATCCCTCGAAGCAAAATAAAGTTGTACTTCATGTGTGTACTTTTTTCTTTTCGTATGTGTGTAACATACATACATGCATACATACATACATACATAC
>NW_026375806.1:0-2122 GCF_001194135.2 Octopus bimaculoides | reverse complement strand
ATATATATATATATATATAACTCTCTTTCCCTCCCTTCATCTATTTTTTTCTTCTCTCTTTCCCAATTTCTTGCATTTTCCATCTCTCACACACAGACACACACAAACACTTTCCCTCTCTGTTTATTTATCTATCTATTAATCACTATATTACTCTTTCGGTTTTTTTTCACTCTTTTAAATTCAACCGTGCATTCTTTTAAATTTCTTTCATTATTACACCCATGCGATTCCATACACATACATACGTACGCACTCACGTACATTTCACCCATCCTTACTTTTCACAAACCCACACTCCCCGCACTTGCAATATAGCTGTTATCAAATTGTCATGTGTGATTCTCAAACACACCTTGTCATTAGGACGGCTTCAAGGAAAGGAAATCAGAAATAAATTTGGCAGGATTGCTTTCCACATACATGTATGTGTGTGTGTGTGTGTGTGTGTGTGTGTGTGTGTGTGTGTATGTGTGTGCGCGCCCGCGCGTAAGTGAGTGTGTGTTGTGCGTGTATGTATGCGTGTGTGTGTGAGTATATATGCGAGTATTCACAAAGACATACATATATAACATTATACCTAATGCATAAGTATATATATTCATATATATATATATATATATATGATAGATGTATACATATATATATACACATATATATACACATATATATATTTTGAAATCTATACATATGTTTATATGTACTCATGTATGTATCAATCTGTGTGTGTATGTAGGCATGTATGCATGTTTGTATGTGTGTTTGTATGTATGTATGTATGTATACGTTTATATGTGTGCATACGCATACATACATACCTACACATATATCTACCTACAACTTGCTCAGAAACGAATGCGTTAGAGACATATAAGTACATACGAATATATCCGTGTTTGCGTTTATAGTGTATGTATTATCGATGTTTCTTTGTATATTTCTGAAGAATACGTGCGTGATCAGAGCTATATTAATATCCACCATTTCTACATCTTAGCAAAGTGTAACACTGAAAGAACAATACCACATAGCTTAATGATTCGCATTTCACTTTTGTTTTGTAATTTCAATAGATTTAAACTTTTTTTGCACTTTATTTTTGTCTGCATTTTTTTTTTACCCATGTAATTTATTTTTTTCCGTACTTTTAAAACGCAATTTTCAAAGATTTATTTCATAACAGCGACACAGATAACAATTACAGTAATAATAATAATAACACTAATAAAAATGTTTAATACAAATTACAATGGCAGTAATAATAATAATAATAATAATAATAATAATAATAATAATAATAATAATAATAATAATAATAATAATAATAATAATAATAATAATAATGATAATAATAATAATAATAATAATAATAATAATCATAACAACAATTATTTTTAATATTGTCGTAATTGTTATTATCTACACCATCAGCATCCTCATCAGCATTATTATTATTATTATTATTATTATTATTATTATTATTATTATTATTATTATTATTTTATTATTATTATTATTATTATTATTATTATTAATATTATCATTTTATTATTATCATTATTATTATTATTATTATTATTATTATTATTATTATTATTATTATTATTATTATTATTATTATTATTATTATTATTATTATTTTTATTATTATTATCAGCTAATCCCCAAAGATGAAACATTATGTAATAACGAATGCCAGCAGAAAAAGACGACAACGATAAGAACAAGAAAAACATGTCAGCGGTGAGAACATGAAATAAGAGCCAAAAGAATAAGGAAGCAAAGATAAAAATTAATATGGCAATAATGATAATTTTATTGCTATAGTATTGTGACTATTATTAATAATGATAATAATAACATGATGATGATGATGATGATGATGATGATGATCATCATCATCATGATGATGATGATGAGGATGGTGATGATAATTTTAGGAACGAAACAAAATTTCATTATTGAAATTGTTTATTGCATAAAGAAGTTGTGTATTCATACATTCAGATATGCATAAACGCACACATATATTAGATGATATAATATATTTATCCATACATATATGTTACATATTATTATTATTATTAATATATATGTGTGTGTCTGTGTGTATGTCTGTCTG
>NW_026375805.1:0-317 GCF_001194135.2 Octopus bimaculoides | reverse complement strand
AAAGAAAGGACGAGCGTACGTACGTAGGAATGAACGATCGAACGAACGAACGAAAGAACAAACGAACGAACGTACGTACATACGTATGTACGTAATCAGGAAATATCGAATGAAAGTACGTACGTCCGAACGACCGAACGAATGAACGAAGAACGAACTTACGAACGAATGAACGAACAAAAGAATGGACGTTTGTACGTACGTCCGCACGCAGGAACGAACGTACGTACGTACGAACGAACAAACGAACGAACGAAAGAACGATCTAACGAACGTACGTACGTAGTATGCACGTAAGAACGAACGTTCTCAATTTT
>NW_026375804.1:0-315 GCF_001194135.2 Octopus bimaculoides | reverse complement strand
CACATACATTCGCATTGCGTGTCTGCATGGACACCGAGAGGTTGAGCGGGAGTAAATTTAGAGATCAATTCATTAAGCAAAGATATGTTTATAGGAATTCACATGTTTGTATACATATATAATATCGTGTTACGTTAGTTGCCTGCTTCGTACGTCCTCATATCCTTATGTTCATGGCACTATGTAGACAAATGACATGTATACATACATAGTTACGTACACAAATACATGTGCAAGAGTGTACGTGTGTATGTGTATAATTATTTATAAATATATATATATATATATACATACATATATATATATATATGTATA
>NW_026375803.1:0-242 GCF_001194135.2 Octopus bimaculoides | reverse complement strand
GTATATATATGTGTGTCTGTCTGTCTTTGTGGCTATATTCGCCCTCCCACCATCGATTGACAACCGATGTGGGTGTGTTCATGTCCCCGTAACTTAGCGGTTCAACCACATACACTGATAGAATAAGCGCTAGGTCTGCAAAGAATAAGGTATGGGGTCGATTTCTTCGATTAATACCTTTTACGGCGGTGCCCCAGCAAGGCCGCAGTGAAATGACTGAAAGGGTTGAAGGAATAAAAAAT
>NW_026375802.1:0-406 GCF_001194135.2 Octopus bimaculoides | reverse complement strand
CGGAAGTGCCGTATCGCCGACATGTCCGAGGTGCGGGCGGGACAGGGAAATCGTCTTGCATGCATTTGTGGAATGTCCGGAATTAACGAGACTGATAGTTTTCGCAGAACAACTGTTGTCATCGATGGGAAGAGTACAGATATCAGCTGAGTCCAGCATCGAGATTGTTCCGCCTCCTTCCCTCAACAGGGAAAGGAAGGCTTGCTTTTCCTGCGTAGTAGCCATACTGAAAGAAACAGTATGGAAGACGCGTGTAAGAGGCATAGTGACGGATACCTTTGTCTCCGGCCAGGGGTTAGTTGAGTTTTTTTGTTACCACTTCAGTAGTAAGATCAGGCTGGAGAAGAGGTATCTGTCAGACAGATTCATGAGAAGATGGAAGCCTGTGGCGAGGAAGCTGGGAGTG
>NW_026375801.1:0-232 GCF_001194135.2 Octopus bimaculoides | reverse complement strand
GTATGTGTTTAAGCATGTATGTATGTATGTATGTATGTGTGTATGTATGTATGTATGCATCTATGTGTGTTTATGTCCGTATATATGTATGTATACACATATAGAGACACGTATGAATTTTTATATACACACGTATACAAATATATATAGTTAATTCAATAGTATTAATAGAATTAATTATGTAATTTGTTTGTGTGTGTGTGTGTGTGTGTGTGTGTGTGTGTGTGTGTGT
>NW_026375799.1:0-358 GCF_001194135.2 Octopus bimaculoides | reverse complement strand
TTATGTGTATGTATGTATGTATATTTATGTGTATGTATGTATATATATTTATGTGTATATATATTTGTGTGTATATATGTATGTATATATATATATATATATGTATATATATATATATATATATGTATGTATTTATTTATGTGTATGTATGTGTATATGTATATATATATATATATATGCTTAAATATATATATGTATATATGTATGCATATGTATATATGTATGTATATGTATATATATTTATATGTATGTATATATATGTGTATATCTATACGTATCTGTATGCATATATATATATACATATATATGTATATATAAATAAGTAGATGGAGTTAAAGGCTACATATCATATATATAT
>NW_026375798.1:0-228 GCF_001194135.2 Octopus bimaculoides | reverse complement strand
ATGCTAACTTCCTGTGTATATATTTGGTTATTCATACCAACGTTATTTCACTTCCGCCAAACGGTCGTTGACAAACGTTTATCTCGCCACCTTCAGAAAATATAGGGTTAGTTCTCACTCTCCATTATATTATAGGGATACATAACATTGTCCCCCCTTAAAGGAAGAAAGTTGAACGCATATCAAGGTAGCCAGGCAGATAGCCCTCTATCTATGTATCCATCTACA
>NW_026375797.1:0-566 GCF_001194135.2 Octopus bimaculoides | reverse complement strand
ATATATATGCAGGCATACACAAGTAATTAACGAAAAATAATAAATACGAAAATAAATAAAAAATAGTGCTATCAATTCACCTTCAAACCTCGATAGCTGAGTTGTCTGAATGCAAATTCTGGAGTGTAATGGAAGCGAAATACAGATTTCCTATCAAATCTATATTGATAAATCTATCGATCTGTGATATTCAATACAAAAGCTTGAATTTTAAAACGCTTCTATTTTATCGCATATTTCAATTCACTTGTTCCCTTTGTTAATAAGAATTTTTTTTTATTAAATATTGTTGTTTATATTAAAATTTTATATTGTTTTATACTGGAGCCCTATTTTATTTCAATATTTTGTTTTTGTCTCTTATTTAAATTATTTTCTTTCCTATGTTCTATATTTCGTTATTCCCTTCTTTTATTTATGTTATATCGGTGGAGGTACGCTCTTTGAAGATTTTTGTGGCTTTGATATATAACATGGTAATGAATTTATATGAATTTATATACGTATATACGTGTATGCATATATGCCTGTATCTCTCTCTCTCTCTCTCTCTCTCTCTCTCTATA
>NW_026375796.1:0-207 GCF_001194135.2 Octopus bimaculoides | reverse complement strand
TCTCTATTCTATCTAGACGTTTCGAAGATATATATATATATATATATATACGCCGGGCTTCTTTCAGTTTCGTTTCTGTCTACCAGATCCACTCACAAGGATTTGGTCAGCCCGAGGCTATAATAGAAGACACTTACCGAAGGTGCCTCACAGTGGGACTGAACCCGGAAGCATGTGGTAGGTAAGCTTATTTTTAATATATATATA
>NW_026375795.1:0-279 GCF_001194135.2 Octopus bimaculoides | reverse complement strand
TATATATATATATATATATATTGAGAAAAAAAATCGTCAGAATTTTGGAAAAAAAATTATTTTATTTCTTCTTTATTATTAGCGCTTTCGTTCCTTTCTGGAACTTGTCAAATAAAATTATGTGAATGTACAAACAGCTTGTTCATTTATATAAAACATGTATTTTGGGGGTTTTGTTTAGAAGAGAACATTGTTTTTGGTTTTTGACTTTTGGGTGAGGTTCCATGAAAATGGAGATGGATAGATAGAAATATAGGTAGGTAGATAGATAGATAGATA
>NW_026375794.1:0-464 GCF_001194135.2 Octopus bimaculoides | reverse complement strand
ATATATACACAGAATTGGACTGGATTGGATTGACCGTGTTCAGTGCACTGCATGACGAGGGCGTCAGCATGTGTTTCTCCATCGAAGTGGTCTGATATATATACATATATATATATATATACATATATATGTACACGCACACACACATATATAAGTATGTATGTATGTATGTATGTATGAAGGGCTTTTGTTATAAACCAGTCGTATTTAATGGATTTTCAGCAATCAGGGAGAACGATGATCGTGGTTAACTTCATTTCGTTTCTTTTTTCTCGTTCCAGTTTTTATACCAATCTTCTTTACAGCTTCAAATTTTTTTCGTATTTTCTTACTATATCGCGTCCTTGTTTATTAAAATATAAACGCATAAACACAGCCTGAAAGATTGCTTTAAGATACATAGCGTACTTTGTAAATATGCCAGATCATGTTTCATGAAAGCAGGAACCTCTTGGTAGCTCTTT
>NW_026375793.1:15638-16245 GCF_001194135.2 Octopus bimaculoides | reverse complement strand
ATATATATATATATATATATATACATAATATGTATCTGTACATATAATATATATATATGCATATAGTATATATACATATTCTTTTATTCTTTTACACGTTTCAGTCATCTAACTGTGGCCATGCTGGAGCACCACCTTGTTTTTTAGTCAAGCAAATCGACCTATGACTTATATTTTGTAAGCCAAGTACTTATTCTATTGGCCTCTTTTTGCTGAACCGCTAGGTTACAGACACAAACACACCAGTACTGAATGTCAAGCATGGTGGGTGTGACAAACACAGACATACAAATACACACACAACACACACACACACACACACACATATATATATATATACATATATACAACAGGCTTCTTTCAGTTTCCATCTACCAAATCCACTCGCAAGGCTTTGGTTGGCCTGAGGCTATAGTCGAGGACACTTGCAGAAGGTGCCACGCAGTGGGACAGAACCCGGAACCAAGTGGTTGGTAAGCAAGCTACTTACCACACAGCGACTCCTGCACCTACATATACATATAATATATATATAGAAATATTATATAATATATTTCTATATATATATTATATGTATATGTAGGTGCAGGAGTCGCTGTGTGGTAAG
>NW_026375793.1:10508-14615 GCF_001194135.2 Octopus bimaculoides | reverse complement strand
TATATATATATATATATATATATATATATATATATATATATATGTATATAAAATATTATATATATATAATATATAGACTATATATTATATATATGTAATATATATCTATATATGAATATTTTATATTTATATACATATATATAATATGTACATATATGTAATATATACATATATAATATATGATATATACATATATAATATGATATATACATATATAATATGATATATACATATATAACATATATGATATATACATATGTAATATATATGATATCTACATATATAATATTTATGATATATACATATATAATATATATGATTCATACATATATAATGTTTATGATATATACATATCTTTGTATATATAAACTCCTTTCTGTCCGTCTGTCTGTTTGTGCACTTACAACTTGAGTATTGTTCATCCGATGATGCTGAAATTTTAAACATGGATACATAAGGGAGCAGGGCGTTGTGTAATCTAAAAAGTGTTGAAGAAAGGGAATACAATAAGTATTTTGAGTTCAATAAAAATCATGTTTGAGTGGCAGTATACATATATATATATATATACAAAAGGAGATATATTTAAGAACTTACAAAAAAATTGGAGAGGAATAACTGACCTGTCTGACATTTTGTGTCTCTTGTGTAGCAAAGGAATGTTTGCTATTTTAAGGGATAGTGTGGGAGGTTGGTTTGGAGGGAAGAGCAATGTGGAATCAAAAGGATTATTTGTTTCTGGGCTAGTCTGTCATGGTTCAGTAATTTTTTGACTGGTCTTAGAGGTCAAAATGATTTGAGTGTGTGTGTGTCTTTGTGAAATCTTACAAAACAAGCAGGTCATCACAATCAAGGAAGGAGATAAGGGTAGTACTGTCATAATTATGGATACTGAACCATACAAAAATTCTGTATCTCACCTCTTACAAGATACTACCTACTATGAAAGAGTAGTCAACTACCAACAATTTCCAAACTAAACACACTCATTTGCCAACATCAAAATAGCTTAACATCAAAGGAATGCGACTACCTAACAAATTTTAATTGCAAAACCAGCATCCTCTACAGGCTTCCAAAAATCCACAAGAATAAAATAATTACCAAAGCTTGCAAAAAGTTCACTTCAACCTGCATCACTGTACCACATCACACTGATCTGAAACTGAGACCAATTGTGGCAGGCCCAAACTGTGAAACACACATATTAAGCAACTTCATTGATATACTCTTAAAACCAATACTCAAACACATACCAAGTATTGTAAAAGATGACCTGGATCTACTAAATCATCTTCCCAAACATATCATTAAAGATATTTTCAGTGTCTCCTTTAATGTAAGAAACCTTTATACTACGATCCCACATCAATATGGACTAGAAGTCATTAAATTCTGGCAAGAAAAATACCCCCAATGAGGTCCTGGAAGGAATAAAAATAGAATCTATCATCGAGGGTCTTAAGTTTAGCCTCCAAAACAACTTTTTGAATTTTAATAATAATACCCATAGACAGGTATCAGGGACTGCAATGGGTACTAAAGTTGCCCCTACTTATGCCAACCTGGTGATTCCCTACCTAGAATTACAAATCTATGAACAAGCCAAATCAAAATACAGCCTGTCTTTCCACAAGTACCTGTTGGAGAATTGGAAACGCTGCTTGCATGACTGCCTCAACCTATGGTCCCACAAACTCAACCAAATTTAATCAACAGTGTCAACAACCATATCCAATTTACAATGGAATATAGTCAAGACCAACTTCCTTTTCTTGAAATTCTTATTATAAAAAAAAGGCATCAACATTGAAACTGATATATATTGCAAACCAACTGATTCCAAATACTACCTCTTGTTCACCTCCAATCACCCAAAGCACCCAGACAGACAAAAAGGAGTTTATATATTCAACCTAGCAAGAAGAATCTGTACAATTGTCTCAAATTATAGAATACAAAATAAAAGATTCCAAGAACAGGCCAAGACAACTGATACCCAAGGCTTACGAAAACCGAAACACTCAAGGTACGTTAAATAGTCTCCCATATCTCTCAACACAATCATATACAAGAACATCCCACTACACAGTCAAGACCCACATCTATATAAAGCACTCAAAACTCTAGTTTCGAAATTCCTAGTTTCCCTACTATACCAATGCTCAGATAACACCACTGACCAAACACGAATAGGGAAAATAATCTTATTCAAAAATACAGACCACACTCAACATACTCTAACATACCCCCAGGTACACGCTCACAACAAACACACACAGAAATATATACAGATGTACAAAAACACACAGGAATACAATGCAAACCTCCCACGCAAACACACAAACACAATATCCCCACACTCAAGCACAACCCCACACACATTCCAAGAAAAAACACATATCTACATGCAATGATTCTAGCAATCATAACCAACACTCACACACACATACATAAACTAGTACATGCACACACCTACACACACCATAGACAATTACAAATCACACTACACAAACATGCAAATACAACACAACCCAAACACACCCACGCATATATACACACTTATGTACACACTCATACAAACACAATATGCCCGTTCCCCAGTAAAAAATCACACACACTCGAAGAAAAGACACACATATATACACGCAATACAATCGCAACAATCACAACACTCACAAACACAAACATACATACACACATAACACACACCACCCTGACAAATACAAGACAGACATACACAAACACATCCACACCTATACACACACACTGCAAAAACACTACAAACAAAACACTCACAAATACAGCACACAGAGTCTGAAACTACATAAACCACAACCACAAACACATACTCAGTACCAACATACACAGAATGTACATGCACACACACACCACCCACATAAACACAACACAGACACACAGAACCCCTGATAAATATAAGACATACACACATGGTTCCTCACACACACCACCAGCACAATTATAACACAAACATACTGACACACACACACACTCACGTACACACACATAACATCCCCACCAACACAAAACACACACAAACATACACACGAACAAACACATACACACACAACACCCTGACAAATACACATCACATACACACAAATGAGCACAAATAAACAAACACCATCCTGCTAAATATAAAACACACACATACACTGACCCATACACATGCCACACTAAACTCTGGCACCAACCAAAATCGGTCCACACACAAACACAAATACACACACACACACACACACACAGACGTGCACAGAGACACACACGCACACACCATTCTGACCTCTGAGACCAGTCCCCAAAACCACTGAACCATGACAGACTAGCCAAGAAACAAAAAAATCCTTTTGATTCCACATTGCTCTTCCACCCTCACCCCCAACCACCCACACTATCCCTTAAAATAGCAAACATTCCTTAGCTACACACAAGACAGAAAATGTCAGACAGACAGGTCAGTTATTCCTCTCCAATTTTTAGTAAATTCTTAAATATATCCCTTTCTGTATATATACATATAGTACCACACAAACAGGATTTTTATTGAACTCAAAATACTTATTGTATTCCCTTCCTTGAACACTTTCATGAAAACTGTTTTAGACATTTTCTTATCATTATCAGACTGTATAACTGTATTTTAATACTTTTGTGATAACCATTTTTTAACACAACAAAGCTTATACAAAGCATTACATTTTATGTTTGATAATCTTTACATTTTTACCAAATGGTAAAATAAACCAAAGATAACCATCATTAATATTATTAAAGCCTTTTGCAAAATACCTAAAACATTTAGAACTACGCATGACATTATTACGATCATATCTATGATCATAAATTTTTTTATTATTACTCCTAACCAACCTAACCTTATTATTCCTAACATCCCTATCTACTCTAACCTCACCAGATTCAGGTTCAACACAATAAACCTTATCTTTAAAACCAGCCCTATTTAGGGCTTCATTATAAAAAGGAGCTTCATTATCGAAAACAACACAATTAGCAGATAACTTAGAAAGCCTAATCGAAATATTTCTAACTAAATTATCAATAATACTTCTAGGGTGGTTACTCCAT
>NW_026375793.1:0-6665 GCF_001194135.2 Octopus bimaculoides | reverse complement strand
ATATATATATATATATATATATATATATATATATACACATGTAAATTATAAGATAGAAATTAAGAGATAAAAGATTTTCGAGGTCAAAATTCTAAAACAAGTGGGAGCTAAATTTCGAGGTTAAAAATACAGAAATAGAAAGGATCTAAAATTGGAGGATGTCCATCTATGGCCGTTTCAGGTGTACATTCCTGGTCATGGTTAAAAATGAAATAATCCATATATGCAATGTCCCCTTCATCAAGATGAAGTCCTCCTTGGTAAATTGCATTGAACTTTGGGCAAATACCCAAGAAGCGATATCTTGGTTGAATAGTATAGTTAATAAATGCAAATTAAAATTTTTAAGTGTGATATTGACAACTATTACTCTTCCATTATTCCGATGATACTGAAGGAGGCCCTAATTTTTGCTAAATGTTACACTGACTTGAATATGAAAGAAATTAATTTTATTTAACTGCCAGAAAATCAGTGATAAGGTTTGATAATAAATATTGGGTTAGAAAGGGCTCATAATTCATTTGACATTACCATGAGGTCTGCAGATTCAACCCAGGCAATGGACATAGTAGTTATATACATTCTATACAAATTAAATAATGAATTCCCTGAAATAATGGGCAGAATATATAGCGATGATGCGTTTCTTCTAATTAAAAATCCGTCAAATAGAAAAGTAGAACTGTATAAGAAAAAATCATATAAATTTTTTTTTAAATTATGGTCTCTCAATCTCTATTGGAAAAGAAAATAACTCGGTTAAATTTTTAGATATTAACTTTAATTTTGTAACTGGTAAATATGAACCGTATCATGAGCCCAATACAAATCTAAGATATATTAATAATCTGAGTAATAATCTAAAATCAATGAAAAATGCATTAATTAAAAACATAGAAAAGAGACTTACTTATCTTTTATATAATGAAGAACTCTTCTACAAAAATGCTAACTTCTATAATGATGCACTTGAAAAAGCAGGATACAAACACAAAATAAAATATCATAAAGTCAGCAAATCCATGCTTAATGTAAACAGTGAAGACAAAATAACAGATAACCCAAATATAATACATAATGTAAAATCTAAAACCACAAATGATAATAAAATAAATGAAGCAAGTATAGTTAGGAAAATAAATCCCAAGATAAAAAGCCAAGGTTTTGAAAACAGGAAAAGTAATAACAAAAGCGTAAAAATAAATACTAAAACTGATTATAAACTCATGAAACCTGATACTAAATACAGTAATAAAGGCAAAAATAAAAAAATCCAGTAAAACATAAATTAACAGCATTCATAAGAATATACTTGAAAATTCTTATAACAATAGACATAATATAAATAATAAAAGAAGATATACTCCTTGCATAAATTCTGAAAAACATAATATGAATTATGATTGCCTAAATAGAACAAATACTTCGTACCTCATTATCCCCTTTGCAAGTTAAATTAAAAATAACATGGTCAAATCTATTTATCAATCAATACAGAAACATTTAAATAAGGACAATAAGTATAGTGAACTCATTAATTCTAAATCTGTAAAAGTTGGTCATACCCTATTAAAGAATCTTTTCGCAATTATATCCTCAATTAATTAATAGAAAATTGAATACTTTTTATAACAACCGTAATTTAAATAAAGATGACGTTTGGGTAAATTATAATAATAGAAGACATATAACCAATATTAACTCCCTTCCTAACCCTAATAACAGAAATAATAAGAATGAAAATAATTCTATTAATAATAATGTTAATATAAATTGTGATTGTAGAATTAAAGAAATTGTAAACAAGATAACTTGGTATATAGGTGTATAGTTAAATCTGAAGGAAAGGAATACCATTATATAGGTTCAACTGAAACTAGATTTAAAAGAAGAATCACAAACCATGAGTTGTTTTAGGAATAGACATGAATTTAACAATACTAGTCCCAGCAAATTTATATGAATGTTAATGGATAATGGAAAAGATTATATGATTAAATAGGAGGTTGTAAGCCATGCCATGGCTTATCATATTTCAGACAGGAAATGTCTATATACCAAAGAAATTTTTCAGATAATAAAAGCTAGAATATTTTAGCTTGTTGCTACTACTTGAAATATGTCTTTAGTAAATTAATAATGAATTAAACTGAAAATAATAACTGCAAATAGGATATAAAATAAGTATTAAATAAAGTATATAACATCTAAACACAAAAGAATTAACTTGGAGAGGGCGAACATTTTAATTTGTTGTGATTAACCTAAATATAATCTAGAAAGTTAAATTTATTAAATAATTAATAAATTAAACCTAACATTAAAAATACAAACATAATATAATAACTACAACTTAATTTAAAAACCAAACAGAGTGAATTGATTAGAAATAACATATACCACATTATATTATATAATGCTTGAATTTCATTTTGATACTAATATCAAATACACACCTTTACAGTCAATCAGATAATATAACTACTTTTAATCTAGGTAGGAATATTAACCATGCATAGATAAAAGTATAAATATAAATAAAATATATACTATATTACATCATAAATAAAATATATACTATATTAAATATATGCTTAATAATATCAGGCTGAGTAAAAAATAAGCGATGTCTTGAAATATGAAATTCATCGCAATATATTCCAACAATGTAGAAATTTTATTCATCAAAGTAAGTACCATTAAATCAACACATTTTTGCCAACAAGTGACAAGTTTGTTTATTCTGGTAATACAAAAATCTAGAGTTCGGAGATGATGACCTCTTTGAATGCTCTTTCAGCATCTGTTCGATTTTTTAACTCTTCCTCTCGCAGGAAACCATCAAGGTACATGAAAAAGTGGTAGTAGGAGAAAGGTCTGGGGAATAAGCCAAGTGCCCTCAACTTCTGGAGCATCATTAGTGAAACGTGTGGTCGTGCATTGTCATGAAGAATGATTGGCCCTCTTCTGTTGACTAGTCTGGGATGGAGGAGTAACAGTTTTTCGTTCATTTTGACAATTTCATGGCAATATGTTTCTGCAGTGATGGTTTTTCTGGGTTTTAAGAAGAAATAGTGGATGAGTCCAGCAGCACAGCACCAAACAGTCACTATAACCTTCTTCTTGAAGAGTTTGGGTTTAGGGAAGGTTTTCAGTGCTTCATTTTGGTCCAACCACTGCAAAGAACGCTTTTTATTATTGTACAGAAGCCTCTTTTCATCACAAGTTACAATATGGTCAAGAAGTGGATCAGCTGGTTATGGAGAAGAAGCGATGAATAACTTTCATATCTGTGCATTTTCTGATTTTCATTCAAATCGTGTGGTACCCATTTGTCGAGCTTTTTTGATTTTCCGATTGCATGCAATGGTTGCAGGCAGTTTTCTGTCTAACTTGAAGTTCTTTTGCCAGTTCTTGAGTGGTTTTACGTTGATCTTTCTCAATGACGGTCTTTAACTGACTGTCATCGATGACAGACGGGCGTCCACTATACTCACCATCTTCAAGGCTCAGGTCTCCACTGCAAAATTCTTTAAACCATTTTTGAGCAGACCACTCACTGGTCATTTCCTCACCAAACGTTTCATTGATATCACAAGCAGTTTCAGCTGTTTTACATCCTTTTTTGAAGTGGAAAAGCAAAATTTCTTAAATATCGCACTCTGACAGTTCCATTTCAGATTAATTTAACAATGCAGAGATGAGGTCATTGCCACTCGTCTTGAGGTAGCCTGTAGAAAGGTATCATAAAAATGGTCCTTCTGATCGTTTGGTAGGCCTGCATGTGGGGCATAGGCAGAGATAATTGGAGCTATACTATTCTGCAGGACTAGCCTGAGCTTAAGCACTCTATCGCATACCCTGACTACCTCTATATCCTTATCCACCCATTTCTCCGCAAGGAGTGTGTCTACATCCCCTACTCCATCACTGTTACCTTCCAAGAAGATTTTATACCTATGTGCGTTGCCTGTGAGGACCCCTGGCTGAAGCTTCTCTCCATCTTACCTCTTGTATGCAGCATACATCAACAAGTCTCTGTTCAAGCATCTCTACACTCTCACTGGACCTACCTTTCATGTGCCTACATTGACAGTGCCAACTCTAAAAACTAGGAAAGGAATGTGGGAGGAAGCATGGGGAAGGGAGATGTTATTCTGTGCCTGAAAAGAAGGTTTCCGTATTTGTTTGATAGACAGACTACACCTTTTCTCACTTTCAACCTGTCATCATTCAAACATTCAAGAGTGTTAAGATTGTTGCCCCTCCCAGGGGTTAGCGGTGTTGTAAGTATAAGCATTATGACATCGTAAAATCATAAATTTAAGTATTATTGGTGTTGCAGCTATAAATAAATAAAGATAAAGGAGAATATGAATATCGATATGCCAATGTTAGATTAAGAAGGTGGGCAGCTAAACTAGTTGCATTTGTCCCGGGGGAGAAGGAGAGGAAATTTCAGGTATGATATAGGATACCATGAGCAAGGGAGGGGTTTTCCGGTGAGAGAAGAGAGGAACAAGCACACCCACACACACACATACAAGAACAAGCATGCATGCATACACACACACACACACACACACACACACAAACAAGAACAAGTATGTACACACAAAGGAACAAGCATGCATGTACAACCCATTAGCTTTCTCTTTCCACTTCAATATGTCCATGGAAATTACAGAGTAATTTGTTGACAAATTTCAAGTCAAAATGAAAAATAGCCAATTAAGTAGGTGGGCAGCTAAACTAGTTGCCTTTGTCCCAGGAGAGAGGGAGAGGAGGAGGAAATTGCAGGTATGAATAGAGGATACCACCACTGAGGGAGGGGGTTTCCAGTGAGAGAAGAGAGATATCCGGTAATGATGGGAGAAAAGAGATATCAGGTATTGGTGGTGGGGTAGGTACACTGCGAACAAGCAAGGGTTAATTTAGAGAGATGGTACAAAAAATATGTAGCCAATGTGAGAACATAGGAGAAAAGAAGAGAGATTAGGAAGTTATATATTTAAAAGTCAATTTAAATAATTAGCTTACAAAAGTATAATACATATTAAAGTATTGAAATTCCAACTTTGTCTGATTTTCACATTTTATTTACAATCTTATAATATAATATACTATTCTAGTTTGCATAAAACTTTAGCTATATTGGTACTTCTGGCTCTCATTTTTTAAATGTCAATATTTTAACAAAATGATGGTAACTTTTTTAATTATAAAGTTACTTTGTAAATTAAAATCAATTTCTAATATTCAAATTTTATCCTCAGCTGCAATATTTTAAGTAAAAACTTTCTTGTTCTGTACTTTACCAGATGTAATAAGTTGTCCTGAACTTTTCCAAGTGTAATATCTTTTCCTGTAATTTTCCAGGTTTATAATCTTAAGAATATTATTTCTCTTGCTCGCATTTTTCCATGTAATCCATGTATTTTCCAGGCTATGCTATTATGCTAATTAATAATGTGTCAGATGTGTCAATTGATAATTTTTTCCTTACCTCAATGATGCTGGTAACATATATTAAAAGTCCCCTTATAGAACTATATTATCACTCTCAAATTCGAGAAACAAACACTCATAACTTTTTTCTTTAAAAAATTCATTGCATGAGAGTGATTGCATGAAAAATTCATTGCATGAAATTTCTCGAATTGAGCTCAACCATTTAAGCTTAATTGAAATATAGTTTGTTTTTAAAATAAAAAAGCTAATTATACTTAATTCCAATTTTTTTTCATGATATTTTACCTCATAACTTTTTTGATGCATATTCTTGTTGCATGGGACCAAAACTATGAAATTCTTCATGCTTTCTTCTATCACTGAAGCTAAGATAAATATATTTTGCTTTTAAAATAAAAAAGTTATTTAGATCTAAACTTGATTGGTGGCGTTACTTACTCTCCTATAATGTTGCTACAAATTTTGATGTAAACTTTTTTCTACTGGATCAAATCTCAATTTTTTATGCCAAAATGTAGCTAGGGACCAGTTCTCTTCAAAATTGTTCACAGTTTTCAATTTAGTTAAGAACTGGATTAGTGACAAGCTCTGAAAGATGCTGCAAGTGAGTAAATTGCGGCCTTAAGAATATTATTCAACTACTACCATAGATGAATGATAAGATAATATAATGAAATGATGGAATGTTAAATATCCATTCTGATTGAACTAGTACTTTCATGCATTAAACTATGCAATCTTCAGGTTCATGTAGTAGTGGTGACAGTTATGTTTTACAATTTACAAGTACAGTGAGATGGCTAAGCTCTATGCCTTAAATAAATCTGTATAGGCTCCAGAATGTTAATTTTTGCAAACACACCAATCAGTGTGTGGTTTTACTAAATTACTTAAGCTGACTGGTGTTTGGTTTAGGCATTGTGGATTGTTGAACATGTCAAGAGACCTGTATTTTGACCCTGGCCAAAGCAGCAATTGTTTGGCTATTTTTAGAAATGTTTAAATCCCAGGGATTTTTAATTTTCAATTATCATCATCACCATTTTTATCTCCTTTATTATTCTTGTTGTCGTTGTTATTGGTGGTGGTAGGAGTAGCTGTGTTAATAGAACTTTAAACCCAAAAATAATATTTTTCTATACACAATCATACACACCCATGTGTGTGTGTGTGTATATATATATATATAT
>NW_026375792.1:0-408 GCF_001194135.2 Octopus bimaculoides | reverse complement strand
TGAATTCGAGGATGATGAAGGTGAGGATAATGATGATGATGATGGTGGTCATGATGGTCATGATCGGAAGGATGACGATGATGATGATGATTATGATGTCGATGACGATGATGGAGATGATAATGATGGTATGGTGGTGGTGGTGATGGTGATGATGATGATGACGCACATGGCGTTGTCGTTGCTGTTGTTGTTGGTTGTTATGATGAATATGAATATGAATATGGCTATAATGACGATGTTGATGATGATGGTGATGCTAATATTCATTAAGAAGGTGATGATGATTGATAATCAATGAGGCTGATGATTATTCAGCGCTGACGATAACGACGCTGAACATAATGGCGATAACAATGGTAATGGCTTCAAGATGATGACAATGATGCTACTGCTGCTGCTGCTGCT
>NW_026375791.1:0-816 GCF_001194135.2 Octopus bimaculoides | reverse complement strand
TATATATATATATATATATATATATGCATGTGTGTATATGTGTGTGTGTGTGTGTGTATATATATATTTGTATGCACAGGCATGTCTGTGTGGTAAGAAGCTTGCTTACCAACCACATGGTTCTGGGTTGAGACCCACTGCATGGCACCTTGGGCAACTGTCTTCTACTATAGCCTTTGGCTAACCAAAGCCTTGTGAGTAGATTTGGTAGGCGGAAACTGAAAGAAGCCTGTCATATATATATGCATACATATATATGTGTGTCTGTGTTCGACCACCACCACCACCACCAATACCACCACCATCACTACTGCTTGACAATTGGTGTTGGTGTGTTTACGTCCTCGTAACTTAGCAGTTTGGCAAAAGGCTCCGATAGAATAAGTAGGAGAGTTAACAACGAAATAAGAACGGGGGGGGGTGAGATAACAATTCATTCGACAAAAACATATTGTTCAAGGCAGTGCCCCAGCATGGCCGTAGTATAATAGCTGAAAAAAGCACTGAGTGCACTTTAAGGAGTGGTTGGCATTAGGAAGGGCCAAACCGAAAAAAGAATATGCAAGCTAGTGCGAAGCCTGGCCTTGCCAGTTACTGTGAAGCCACCCAACCCATGCCAGCAAAGTAAACGGACATTAAATGATGATAGTGATGATGATGATGATGGTGGTAATGGTGATGATGATTTTGAGGATGGTGATGATGAGGATAGTTTCAAATTATTTCAGAGATATACACAGAAAAACATGTACGTCAATTAGGTGTATCTTGATAACTTTTTACAATATTATTTGTATTGCTTATATATATATATAT
>NW_026375790.1:0-205 GCF_001194135.2 Octopus bimaculoides | reverse complement strand
TATATATATATATACATATGTTAATGTCAATCTCAATTTTTGTCTGAGTATTAATGTGTAATTAAATATGTGTAATTATAATTTCATATAGGTAGGTATCCATCTATGTCAGCCAGCGTATGGGTAAATGAAAGTATGTAGGTATGAACAATCCGTCTATATATATTGTATGTATATATAGATGCATGTATATGTGTTAGATGTT
>NW_026375789.1:0-300 GCF_001194135.2 Octopus bimaculoides | reverse complement strand
GGAAAATGATGTCGAAACAGAATTTGAAGACCACATATTTACTGAACAACACAGAAAATCGATCATTGAAATGAAGCAGGAAGCTCTGAATGAGCTTGCAGTTGTAGGGCATACAAATATGTATGATAGGAAACCACTCCATAAACTCCCAAATGCACACCAACATAAAACACAAATAAAAATTGGCAACTGTGTTACACAAGAGATCATACAACTAAAACCCGATATTAATAAGTTAAATAAAATTATCTACTCTGTTGCTAAGGTAATCGAAAGACGCTGTTTAACACCCAAAAAGCC
>NW_026375788.1:0-391 GCF_001194135.2 Octopus bimaculoides | reverse complement strand
TTATGTAAGTTTGTATGTGTGTGTTGATTTATGCAATGTTGGAACATGTTTATGTGGGTTGTGTGAGGATGTCGCCTGTTTTTGTTTTTAAAGATGTCATTTTTTAAAAGTAGATTTATGTAGTTGTACGGGATGTGATTCTTAGTTTTGTGCATGTACGGGGTCTGAGTGAAAGACGTGAGGTTGTGTCTGTTTTGTGGAATGTGTGTGTGTGTTTACCCATCTACCCATCTCTAAAGAATTCATTTTGGAGACGAAACAGCGGATGTCATCGTGGTAGAAAAATACACACGTTCACAAACTCCCAAAGAAGGAAAAAGCGATAGACAGGAAAAGTAAGAGGGTGAAAATATGTGTATATATGCATATATATATATAATGTATATATATA
>NW_026375787.1:0-216 GCF_001194135.2 Octopus bimaculoides | reverse complement strand
AATTTATGTACGTATGAACATACCGGTATGGGTGTTTTTTTTATATATATGCATGTATCTGTGAGAGATAATGTGTATATATATATATGTATATATATAATGTGTATATATATATATATATATGTGTGTGTGTGTGTCTGTATACATATTTAGGGTTTTGCATAACATAGAAGTGTTTTAACTGATTTTTCTGTGTACATATACGCATTATCATTT
>NW_026375786.1:0-1446 GCF_001194135.2 Octopus bimaculoides | reverse complement strand
ACTGGTGTTGGTGTGTTTACGTCCCCATGACTTAGCGGTTCAGCAAAAGAAACCGATAGAATAAATGCTAGGCTTAAACTACTAAGTCCTGGTGTCGATTTGTTTGACTAAAACCGTTCAAGGCAATGCTCGAGCATGGCCACAGTCAAAAGACTGAAGCAAGCAAAAGAGTAACTGATGATTTAGAAGTTTCTTTTACTGGCTTGTCTCCTTTCAGGTATTTCTACTGGACAGTCAAATCCAAGGTGGTGGCCACAACCAATCTTGTAATTCCTATTCTGATGTGGACACCGACAAGTCTTACATCTTTCTGCTCTACCCACCAGTCCACGACGCTAATTCGAACACCGAACACCTGGTCACCAGGTAGGTACACTTCCAACTACAGCCTCAACTGTTGCATTTTGGTTCTGCTTAATGTTAACATGACAGCTACCACCACCATCACAACAACTAGTTTCTACTACAGCTACTACTTCAACTACAACAAGTTGTAGCGCAGCTACTATTACTACTACTACCGTTACAACCACCACTACTACTACAAATAACTGAGACAAAGAAAAGTATAGAAGAATAAAAGAATATATATATTTAATCATCACTCAGCACGACTAAGGAAGCTAAAGCACCTATATTGCTAGAAATAAGAGTTAAAAGACTCTTAATGTTGTAAGAAGAAGTGATACATTTATATTGGGTTGGCAAGAAAGTAATTTCGGTTTTTTAGTGTTAAATAAAAGTCATTTTTTTTTCAAACAAAGAATGAACTTTAATCAAAAGGTGCAGGAGTGGCTGTGTGGTAAGTAGCTTGCTTACCAACCACATGGTTCCGGGTTCAGTCCCACAGCGTGGCACCTTGGGCAAGTGTCTTCTACTATAGCCTCGGGCCGACCAAAGCCTTGTGAGTGGATTTGGTAGACGGAAACTGAAAGAAGCCTGTCGTGTATATGTATATGTATATATATATATATACGACAAAACATAATTTTACATCCTGTTTCCCAGCTAATATTAATTGAATACGTGCACCTAGCTAGGCGTAGCCACTGAACTTCACCTGCTTTCTTTGTTTCCACATTTGGTTTTGTTTAATGTTACACAAGTGCATGCGCACACGCATGCACTCACCTACACACATATAAAACATTGCAATGACTTTGCATTTTTGAGTAACTTGTCATCAATTAAATGACTGTAAGTTAACTAATATATATATATATATATATATATATATATACGTATTCTTATACACCTACACACATGTACTCATGCACACACACACACACACAGCATTTGACATCCGCCTTCCATGCTAGCATGGGTGGTGATGATTTATGTATACATATATATATATATATACACATAATGAACTATATATATATATATATAAAAAACTAGCAGACATACCCGGCGTTGCCCGGGTTAAAGAGAATAATGAAATCT
>NW_026375785.1:0-689 GCF_001194135.2 Octopus bimaculoides | reverse complement strand
AACTGGAACCCTCGACGTCGTAAGCGACGGAGTGCCAACAACAATTGTTGTGCATAGGATGTAACCAGCTGTCAGCCAAGTCCATCACAAGGATCAGTCCACCATCTTCCTTTGACTCTTTGTGTGTGTGTGTGTGCATGTATCTTATCTGTGTTTGTGCCCCATACTACCTGACAAGTGATGTTGGTTTGTTTATATCCCCTTAACTTAGCAGTTTGGCAAAAGAATCCAGTAGAACAAGTGTCAGGTTTTAAAACAACAAATATTGGGATTGATTCATTTGACTAAAACCCTTCATGGCAGTCATTTCTTTAGTCCAAAAGCTGAAACACGTTAAAGATACGTATACATTAACGCATACAATAAATTGGCAGGGTCACTAGAACAATTGACAGAATACTTTGTGCTATTAGTTTCAGCTCTTTGCACTGTGACTCCAACCAAAAGAGATCAACTTTACTTTTATACTTTTGGTATCAATAAATATCAGTTGAGTACAGTGATTAATATTTTTTCATCTCTCTTATTCTATCAGTTTCTTTTGCCAAACTGCTAAGTTACAGGGACGTAAACATACCAATATCAGTTGTCAAGCAATGGTGGGGAGACACACAAAAACATACAAACACATACATATACGATGGGCTTTTTCAGTTTCCGTCTACCAAATTCACTCACAAGGCTTTGGT
>NW_026375784.1:0-287 GCF_001194135.2 Octopus bimaculoides | reverse complement strand
GTTTTGGAATTCTATTCCCTAATATTATTATTATTTATATGTGTGTGTGTGTGTGTGTGAGTATTCTATTATTCTTCTGCTTGTTTCAGTCATTTGACTGTGGTCATGCTGGAGCACTGCCTTTAGTCAAACAAATTGACCCCAGGATTAATTGTTTGTAAGTCTAATGCTTATTCTATCAGTCCCTTTTGCCGAATCGCTAAGTTACAGGCATCAGTTATCAAATAATGGTGGTGGAAGGGTTCAGTCCCACTGCGTGGCACCTTGGGCAAGTGTCTTCTACTATA
>NW_026375783.1:0-619 GCF_001194135.2 Octopus bimaculoides | reverse complement strand
TAAAATAACCCCCCTTTTACCCGCACCCACTTATTACACTTGGTATAACAATAGTGTAAGAATAATTGGGTACCCTCCCAGCAGTATATTGGATAGATACTATCCCTTAGTGGGTTGAATCCTCAACCTTTAACTCTCTTGCATTATATATATATATATATACAACTGGCTTCTTTCAGTTTCCGTCTGGCAAATCCACTCACAAGACTATAGTAGAAGACACTTGCCCAAGGTGTCACACAGCAAGATTGAACCCAGAACCATGTGGTTGAGAAGCAAGCTTCTAACCACACAGCCATGCCTTTATACATGCTCTAAGTTATTATCCACAGCTTTGTACAGTGGTGGAGGTTGAAATTTTGCAGTGGGACAAATTTTAAAGCTGGTCACAGGTTATGTGATTTTTCCCATGCTGTCAATTTCTTAAATGTTGTAATTTAAATGTTTACTGAGAAATTTCTTTGTTTGTTTCATGATATTTATTATTTGCTTTTTTTATTATGTTTTTTTAAAAAATTATTTGTTTTTGTGGAGGCGCAATGACCCAGTGGTTAGGGCAGCGGACTAGTGGTCATAGGATTGCGGTTTTGATTCCCAGACCAGGCGTTGTGAGTGTTTA
>NW_026375782.1:0-668 GCF_001194135.2 Octopus bimaculoides | reverse complement strand
TATATAATGTGTGCGTTTGCATGTATGTTTGTATAGATGGATGGATGGATGCATGCCTGTGTATGCATGCATCTTTTACTTGAAAACGTTATATCGTATAGACGAAGTTGAACAAACTCTAATATATTACCTAGAGTATGCTTAATACCAGGATAATCCCTTTCTCAAATATGATATTTCTGAATTAATGGATATTTCTATACATACAGTTTATTTGTTCATCAATTTTCTCATTTACTGAGCACACATCTAGCATGTATGAATTTAGTTAACTGCCTGGCTGTGGTAGACAGATATATGATTCCGGATATATTATGCAGTTGTTTACTTTGTATTGAGTGTTTTGAGATTTAGTAGTTCTTTTGCTGAGATCATACATGAACGTGCTTTTAGCACTCTCTTTAATTCGGTTACAAAGAGCCGCAAGAATTCACAATGATTATTGTTATATAATTTTAAATACACACACACAGACACCCACACATAAACATATGTATATATAATTACTTATTTCTCATCATTCATTCTGATAACTGCTCTGAAATCGACTTACGATTCATTCTGTAGCATATGTGTATATGTATACTGAGTTCTATTACCAAGTTATTAGTATTGCTATGCCTAAGCGAAATATGTATGTATATGTGTATGTATACATAAATATATAT
>NW_026375781.1:3380-4775 GCF_001194135.2 Octopus bimaculoides | reverse complement strand
AACATATATATATATTAAGGATTGAATAAAAAGAACACAACGGAAATATTGTACGTCTCTCTCTCTATATATATGTATATGTATGTATATATATGAGTACGTGGTGTGTATGTATGTATATATATATATGTGTACGTGGTGTGTGTGTGTTTGTGTCTGAGTGAAAGTGTACACCACATAAATCAGTATATGGAAGGATACCGAACGGAGCGGAACGGAATAAATCCATCAACCACAATACACCCCCCCCCCCATCCACACACCTTTCAAACACACACATACACATGCATACGCGCACATACACACACAGAGGCACACACACACACACATATACACGCACACAATCATACACACACACTCACATACACACGCGCGCGTATATATATATATATATATATATATATATATATATATATACACAAACTCAAAAACAGATATACGCAAGCATGTATATACATATGTCAGGACGTATATTTATCTCGGTACGCGGGTATCTATATTATATAATACATATTCCACAATGTATCCATTGAAATATGCGTATACATATACACCTGTTTTTTGGTCTCTGTCTGTCTGTCTCTATCTCTCTCTTCTCTTTGTGTCTATCTATCTATCCAGTCAGCCCTCCCCCTCTCTCTCTATCTATCTATTTACCTACCTCCCTATCTGTCTATCTATCTACCTACCTACCTATCTGTCTATCTATCTATCCAGCTAGCCAGCCCCCCCTCTCTCTTTCTGTCTCTTCTACAACTAGCTTGTCTTTTTGTTAAGAACAAGTCATTCATTCACTCATTCATTCATTCATCAGGTTCTTCGTTTATGCCTTGTGGCACTTGGGGCGACAGCAAGGTCGTTCCACCTTCTAACACTGAGAAGCATCCTTAACAGCTTGTTCCATTGTTAACCCTCTGCCCTAAAGATCTTCTGTTATCTTTCTCCGTCGTGTTTCCTTTCGTCTTCTTTTACTTTGAGGAACCCAATGCGATCCTGACAATTCAATTCGGTTTCTAGCGACAAACTCAACCCAGCCATTTTCCATCTCCTTGCTTCAATAGTTTCTCTTATTGGTTTCACGTTAGCCTTGGAGTGTCGTTGGCTATTCGAGATCATATTCGGCCAGAAGACCTTCAAAATCATTTCGTAAACATTTATTTCGAAACGCCTCCAAATTTCTCTTCCATACTCGACCCAGCCATTTTCCACCTCCTTGCTTCAATAGTTTCTCTTATTGGTTTCACGTTAGCCTTGGAGTGTGGTTGGCTATTCGAGATCATATTTGGCCAGAAGACCTTCAAAATCATTTCGTAAACATTTGTTTCGAAACGCCTCCAAATTTCTCTTCCATACTCGACCCAGCCATTTTCCACCTCCTTGCTTCAATAGTTTCTC
>NW_026375781.1:2421-3139 GCF_001194135.2 Octopus bimaculoides | reverse complement strand
GCGTCACTTGGGCACCACCACCCCTCCGTGCGTCGCCCGACCCGAAAACTTTCCGGGTTCCCCAAATCCAATCTTGACGTAACCCCGTAAACCCCCATCCTCATTCTTGCCATTTTTGTGGTCCCACTTCCGCAATAACCACGTTGTTCCCCAAGTATTTCCGTGGCACTCCTTTCTAAAATATCTCAGTGATAGTTTTGCCCTGCATACGTTTATTAAACAGTAATCAGTGATAAATACTGTATATAATATATCTTCCTTAACTTTGCACTTTGTTTCCTCTCCATCTTATTTCTCGGCAACCATTTCATTTCATTTTTCTCTGCGTTTCTACGTTCCGTCATTTTCCCAATATGTATGTTGTTGTTGTTGGCACTCTCCGTCGCTTACGATCCGTCGAGGGTTCCAGTTGATCCGATCAACGGAACAAGCCTGCTGCTCGTGAAATTAACGTGCAAGTGGCTGAGCACTCCACAGACGCGTGTAACCCTTAACGTAGTTCTCGGGGGTGGGATATTCAGCGTGACACTGAGTGTGACAAGGCTGACCCCTTTGAATTACAAGCACAACAGAAACAGGAAGTAAGAGTGAGAGAAAGTTGTGGGGTGGAAGAGTACAGCAGGGTTCGCCACCACCATCCCCTGCCGGAGCCTCGTGGAGCTTTTAGGTGTTTTTCGCTCAATAAACACTCACAACGCCCGGTCTGGGAATCGAAACC
>NW_026375781.1:0-352 GCF_001194135.2 Octopus bimaculoides | reverse complement strand
TGCGGTGGTGGTGGTGATTATTTTAGTGGTGATGATGACGATGATGATGGTGGTTGTAGTGGTGGATGTGGTGATGTTTGTAGCGTCTGGTGGTAGCTTATAGTGGTAGTGGTACTGGTGGTGGTGGTGGTGGAGTAGGGTGGTGTGTGACGATGGTGGTGGTGGGGTACGGTGCCTTTCAGTTTTGGCTATTGTGGTAGTTGTAGCTATTGTGGTAGTATCGGTTATGGTATTAGTGGTGGTGCTGTTGGTGGTAGTAATGTAGTATCTGTTGTTGTTAATATGTGTGCGTGTGTTATTTGTTTACTACCCACAAGGGGGCTACACACAGAGGGGACAAACAAGGACAGAC
>NW_026375780.1:0-260 GCF_001194135.2 Octopus bimaculoides | reverse complement strand
TTCTCTTTCCCTCTCTCTGTCAGCCGGTCTCTCTCTCTCTCCATCTCTCGTCTGTCTTGCCTATCTGCCTGTCTTCCTCTTTTCCTCTTTCTCTCGTCTCTCTCTGTCTTTCTCTTTCTCTCTGTCTTTCTCTCACTCACTCTCTATTTGTTTTTTTTTCTGTCTGTCACCCTCTCCCCCTCTGACTTTCTCTTTCTCTCTGATGTTCTCTCTCTCTCTTTCTCTATCTGTCTCTCCCTCTCTCTCTCTCTCTCTCTCTC
>NW_026375779.1:0-702 GCF_001194135.2 Octopus bimaculoides | reverse complement strand
TTGTTCTTCTTGTTCTTGTTGTTCATTTTTAATGAAACCATTGAACTTTGTTTTATTATTACTTGTATTGTCTTTTTCTCTTGTAATACAATATATGCTATTGCAGTTGTGTGTCTCCTTTTTATGTCTCGTTGTTGTTGTTGTTGTTTTAAATTGTGTTAAAATCATTTGAAGCAGAAATCAATCAACAACATTTTATTGGACACAGATCGAATATCAGTTTGATCAACGTTAATCGGTTCCTAAAATGATATCTATCTGTCTATCTATCTATCTATCTATCTATCTATCTATCTATCTATCTATCTATATATCTATCTATATATCTATCTATATATATATATATATCTAATTATTTATCTGTCTATCTATCTATCTATCTATCTATCTATCTATCTATCTATCTATATATATATATATATATCTATCTCTCTCTATATATATATATCTAATTATTTATCTGTCTATCGATCTATCTATCTATCCGTCTGTTTATCTAGCTAACTATCTATTTATATGTCTACCTACCTATCTATTTATATGTCTGTGTTTTCTGTACTCTGTTTATCATTTGTCTACGTTTTGTTTGCAATGCCCTGTACCCCACACGCCCACCTAATTTTAGGCCTTGTGCCTAGAGTTGTTGGCACTACGTCGCTTTCGACGTCGAGGGTTCCAGTTGATCCGATCAACGGAACAGCC
>NW_026375778.1:0-466 GCF_001194135.2 Octopus bimaculoides | reverse complement strand
ATATATACGGTTATTTATGCGTGTATCTGCATATGATTGTCTCACATGGCCAGTATATTGAGAAATTTCGTGTGTGCGCGTATGTGTGCGAACGTGTGTCTGCCTGTGAGCGCTTGTGAGTATGTGAGTGTGACGGCGTGCCTCTGCTGGCGAGGGTAAACATCGATGAGTGATAAAATATAAACATAGGGAATTAAAATTATTCTTATGGTGCATTGCGCACTTAGCGTGTATTTTTTTAAAATAAAAAATATAAGAGCACTGGATAAAACACTGAACGTTTATGCATATAATAAGTATATGAAAACTAAGAGATTACGACCTTACTATATCTGGTGTATTGTATCGATATTATTGCTTTCAAGTGATACTCGTACCAAAACGTCACATAATATACAAGCACCTATCTATATATGTATATATAATTATATTATTATAAGATCTGGTAATTAGTCATATATTAATA